>NW_010171202.1:7454-23788 GCF_000695765.1 Mesitornis unicolor
GGTCTCCTCCGATGGTTATGGAGATCCCGGCTCTCTCTCTTTTTTTTTTGGGATGAGTGGCAGCAGGGCTTAAGCTTAAGTTGCAGCTGGGGTTTGCCAAGCTCAGCCGGGCAAGGCCAGGGCCGCACCACCCGGACCTGGTGCCACACTGGTCAGGGCCAGTGCCAGATAGCGAGAGAGGCATGCCCTGCACCCCTCTTAAATACATGAATTCGCAGGGGCACTGATTGGCTTGGCCCTGGTCAGAGGTGGGTCTGACAAAGGCAAAGGGTGAGGGGGAAGGTTGTGTCTTTGGAGTTTTGTGGTCTTGGGCTGAAGCAGTTTTGTGTGTGAGGGAAGCTGCAGCTGTGGGCAGACCCATATTGGACTTCTGAGGACTTTTTTTTCCCCTGTGGAAAGGGGACCACGTGGAAACAGAGAGAGAGACATGGGGCTGAGTGTTTTTTTTATTCCTTATCATGAGTCTGTCTTTTGCCTGTGATCTGTTTAAGTGATGAGAAGCCCTTCCAGTCCTTATTTTGACTAGCCCTTTTTTGGGGCATTGTGGTGCTCAGTTATGCACTGGGCCTAAACCACGACAATTGAATTTGGAGAAGTATTATATAAACATTCTTTTTATTTGGTTAGGGAAACAGCTCTTCTCAGTTTTGTAATATTTCTTCCAATATCTTAATGCTAATATAAACTATCCTTTGTCTCAAATATAAGTCAATTTTGAAAGTTCTATTTAAGGGGATTGACTTATTTTCAGAATTTACCATGGAGATTCTGCTTTGAATAGATAATATGTTATATATAACACATAAAACTGATTACCATATCCAGCATAGTTTTCACTAGTAGCTAAAACTGCAGTTGTCAGAAATTTGTAGTTCTCTACCAAATGAAAAATGTATTAATGCAGTTTTTAGATCAAGCTGTCCTGACTGGAAGGTCCACAAACCTATGCTTTCTTCCAGTTTTTATCCTCATTTTGCTTTCTGGTTTTATTTTCTAAAATTTCCAGATTGGCTGGAAACTCTCTTTTAATTATCTTTCAAATATTGTTATAAAAATATATTCTTTATGTAAAAAAATGATACTTCATAGATATGCTAAACTGTCTCACAGAAGACTGTATACCACTAATTCCTTCCACAAATTGAAAAATAGGCTCAAAGTTTAATAAAAATAAAATGGAAATCTGCTCATCAGCTGAAAAATTGCAAGTTATCCAGACAGCCATTAAGAAACAAGCAGAAAATCAATTATTTGAACCTAGTAATATATTCTAAACATGATTGCAGAAAATTGCTGGCAGTAAGGAAGTCTTTAGGTAGTACGTAGTGTTAAACTTTGGGACAATGTAAATACACACTTCCAGCACAAAGATTTAATCTCATGATGGAATTTACTATTTAATACCCAACATTTTTGATGGATTATTTTAATAGACTTCCAGGGAATGACTCAATTGCTTATCATAGGTGAGGTGTCTACTGGTATTTAAGATACTCTGGGGATCTGGTATATCTGAAAAAAAGGTTCTAAGTGTGATTTGAACTCCCTGGAGCAAAAACTGTGAGAGAGGAGTGATGCTCTGCACACATCAGAAAGAGTATTAGATGCCTAAATCTGTGCAACATTATCACAGTCCCATCCTTTTATACTGCTTTACATACTGCTCATTTTTTGAGAAACAGGTAATAAAGAGGTGATTCAGCTTCATGTTAAGACAGCTTGATTGAGAAATTTTCTAGACCACATTGACTATGTTGATTGATCTCAGCTGTTATGAGAGCTCAAACATATACCTCCTGATAAGAAATCTTCATTGTATACAGCACAATTTACCCCTTAAGACTCAAAGTAAGACCAAATGTAATCATTGTTTGAAGCCATTTAAAGAAAATAAGCTCTTCAAGGATATGATTAGTCTAATCCCAATAAGAGGTCTAACGCACAACTCATTTATCCAGAGCCATTGAAATTCATCGAGGTACCCTTTTTGCATCCAACTACTGATTCACAAGAGCATTGTGTCTCCTCAAATCATCTCTCAGACTTGCAGGCTACATGTGGATATCTCAAGCTTAGGAAGTCTTAGGTGTCACTAATGCGCTCTGTTTATGCAAATCCATTATCCTTCTAAAATGAGGAAGATATGAAGCTCCTAAAAGTGTGTATTTCTCTCCAGAGGCATGAAACCAGGCTAAGTGGTAGGTGTGATGTAAACCATTAGAAGAATCAAATGTAGTCATCTGATACTTGTGAAGTAATTGCTATCTTGAATGGAAATAACAAGACCATAAAAAAGTGCTTCATTTTTCTTTTTCTTTTTTTTTTAAGATCACTGTGGTCTTAAAGGACTTTATTCATGCTGCGTGCAAATGTGCTGAATACATTTCAAATTAATGGGAAAATGAAACTGCTAAAAATGTCACATGACTGTTCAAGAGGAAAAATACATAAATAAGACTAATATAAATCAAATGTATTACATTTAAAAGTGTCATGCATATTTTTTATCATTTTTGTTATTTATCAATTGCACTACATTTTTATAACATCTAATAGATTTCTTGGAGATCAATCAATGTGTGGTTGTGCCAACTGCATTTGAAGATACTGACTGGACCATGTTTTTTGCCTTTAAACAGTAGCTATCATTGTTTCAGAACAAGAAACTCTGTGCAGGATATGAATGACAAAATGCTGTGGAAATACAGAGAGACTGCAGAGAGTGGAACTACTGCATTTAAAAATATATGACATTGTAAGTTGAGATAAGATGGTAATTTAGAGTTTTCCTTCAAAGTCCATATAAGTCAATAAGGGTATTTCTGTCAAAAATCAGAAGTATTTGGATTAGTTCTTAGCTTAAGAAATAGCAGAAACAAAAATGGAGGCAGAGAATACTGTAAGGATGAGTCTTTGTTATTACCAGTGTTTGAAAGATAGCTGGCATAATGTGGCAAATAGATTTGTGTAAAACTTGACAAAGAAATACAAACAAAAGATAGGAGTTTTTTCTCAAAAACAGTAAATAAAGCCTTTGTGCTCGGTATCCAAACACAGGGTTCAGCAATACATGTTAATAAATTTGAATGACATTTATATGGATGCAGGTTCTAGTCAGCCTTGAAAAACTATATGTCTCTACAGAAAAATTATTATCTTTGTAACACCAGTTTTATAATAGATGGTGCTGTTGCATTTTGTTAGACTAATTATTCAACAAAAGTGTGTCTCATATGGAAGAATTCTAAGTCCAACATACATTAAACAAAAATAGTTTGAGATTTTTGATGATGGAGGTAGTTTGTGTGTTCTGAGTATAAAAACAGTCTCAGATAAAATGTGTAGTTTTAAATACTGATGTTTGAAAGTATGAGAAAATATAATGCAACTTATTTGGAAAAAAACATGTTGGTTCTGAAACCATAAAACATAACTGAACCCAAATAATAATCCACATTTGCAAATGTTAGGAAAAAAATGCCAACAAAATTAATTCCAAAACCCAAGTCTACCTTCAGTTGGAGGGACACAATCAAAATTTACCAGTCTAATTGATACTGGCCAAACTTAAGCAAATATATACTGGCACTTAGCCAGAACATGAGTATCTGTTCCCTAAGTGCAATATAAAACATACATTCTCATTTGTTACGCAGATTCAAAGATACCTAAATTCAATGGATATTGTCATCAATCCTAAAGCTAAACATGGCTGTCCTTTTATCTTACAGTAACATTTATGTGAATAAGACCTTTCATGACTCAAAAGCATACAAAGAAGTTCCCTCAATCTCTCCAAACAAGTTGTTGATTTAAAACTTCCAGAACACTCCATGCCTACATGCCAAATGTTGAAAAGAAAAAAAAATAATAATAAACAAGTCACAAAGCACACATCATGGATTATAGTTGCTACTCTCTGAACTTGAAAAGAAAGAAGCAGTAGAAAACTACCTGTAGAGTGAATGGCACTCAAAGTGTAATGTCTGTGGAATTCACATTCTCGGTGTTTTCCTTCTGGATTAGCTTTAGTCTACAGTGTACCCACCAGCAGTTAAGTGCATTTAGTGTGCTCCTGGAATGCATCTTTTGATTTAGTTTCAGCCTAAAGCAATTCCATTCCGATACTCCAAGACTACCCCACCCAATGAAAAGGTGGGGGCAATCAAGATATTTGCCATACAAGGCATGTTTCTGTTCTGAATTTGAACACCATAATCTCTTGGCTGTGTCTATACCTCTAAAATGTGCTATCAACTGGATCACTGGAGATCTAGCTGGAGCAGTCCAAAATTAAGCCAGGTGAAAATTAAGTACATATGACTGTGATTAAGTGCCTGGCCATCTTATGTAGCAGAAAATATAGTCAGATTTATTTATTTATTTATTTTAATTGTTCACTGCACAGGAGGCTTTTCAAGACAGTAGTAAAGAAAGGAGAATAAGAAAATCTTTCTGTTTTGGGAGGAGATAATAGCTTAGTTTTTTCTCAAGTTAAGCATAGCTAAGAATCAAAGTCTTCTGGTTATGGGTAAATAATCTAATAAATTGTCTGCTATGTAGAAGGTACAAGCTTTGTTTCTGTTCAGCATCTCTTCTCCAACAAAGGTGAGGTCTTCTGAATCCCAGGCACATGCAGATGACTAACATGGAGGGGGTGGGGATGACAGTAGGGAGGATTGAGCCAGATGCTTATTACCAGAGATGAGGGAACCCAGCTATAGTTGTGTTACCACTGTTTTCTATTCACTAGCTATAATAATTAATCTGTTTGCATACAGAAAGCTGAATGTCTGTGTGAGATATGTTGTCTCCCTATAAAGATGAAAGAGAGCCCTGAATCAGGTACTCTGAATCACTCTTTAGATGGTGTACGGTATCTAAATGCTCATTTTTTGTGTTCTGAATTACCTAGTAATTACAATGTTTAAATTCAGCTCTGAGTTTTTAACCTGGCCTCTAATCAGTAATCTTTTGCTCTCAATCTGGTGGCACGTAGGCAATAGCAAAGCTGTGTAAACTGCAAAGATGCCAAACCTGAAAAACTGATGCAGTTACCTCTTCCTAGTATTAAAGCATTTGAATGTTCAAGAACAAGATATAAAAAAGATACCGTAGTAATAATTCTGGAAATTTATACTAGTGCAGATGCTCCTGTTGACAGTGAGGAAATGCAAAAGAGGAGGTAGAGTTAGTTACACTAACAGGGCATTCAAGCTGATTTCCAGTTGTTCTGCACTGAATAAATGTACTCATACTGCAGTAAACACTTGACAATTAATTCCATGTCTCACACTTGGCTTTGTCACCCATGCATATCAGCTGACTGCTGAAAATAAAAATAATTAAAATCCTGTCCCTTTTTGCAGTAAGAAAATGCTTCAGACAACCATCATAATCTTAAACCAAGATAATTATAAAATGCAAATCTGTATCAGATATGTTGGTATATTGTAGCCAATGTTTATAGCAAATAAAAACTTAGTTTCAAAACCATAGCTTTTTAAATAATAGTTGTAACTCTCAAAAAGAATATATTTCATATGGAAGTCCTAGCTTTCAAACTTCTCAAGCCTTTCAACCCTGACACTATCATGCTTCCTGCAGATTTCTGCTCCTATTGTTGTAACATAGGGATGAAAAGGACCTCATCAGTTACTAAGTCTTGTCCCCTGCTGTGTATATAATCCTGAGCCCACTGAAGTCAGTGGGAGTTTTAGCATTTGCTTCAATAGTAGCATGATTAGGTTCAGAATATCTCAGAAATATTCAAATTAATGTTGTTTTTACACATTTTCCTAATAACTTGTTAAACATAATATTTAAATGTGTTCAATTAGAAATGTAATTGTTTCAGTGTAGGTGCAATTTGTTTTTAAATTCTTGCTTCAATGACAAAAAGCTTAAAATAACACTAAAGAAGTAATTCTTTTCCATTTCTAGTCATGAAAGGTTAAAGCACACTGAGCTTATGATGTCTCAAGCAAAGGACAGGCTAGAGGCGAATGGCCGCAGCCTTTAAGCTACTTTAATTCCTTATATTCCTAAGAAAAATTCTCCAGGGAAAGCAAATATTTGAGTACAAAAAATTACAGATTACATTCCTAGGGGAGGCAAATGCCTGCTACCCCTTAAGATCTGTGATTATCCTGATCTATTTTCTTAATTAGATCAAAGACAAAAGTTTAATTCACTGGATTAATCTCCCAGATCCACATCTTCACATAGTGTAAAGTTGATATATTTCAGGTGCTCTCTCACCTCTTCTAGTTGTACTATGAAAGAAGGACAACAAGGTGGACTGAAAATACATGTTATTTTATCAAACAAGCTGAAACAATTGATATTGCCCAATTTATTTAACACTGTAAAAATTTGAGCAGACTTCAGTTATCTGAAGTTACTCATCTGGACAAAGACAGTGAAGCTTCTTTTATGATCAACTGACAGAAGTGGAAAGCCTCAGGAGTGTAATTCAATCTGGTTATCTAAACACCTGTCTTAGACTGGAATCATTCATCCTATGAGAGAAAAAAAAAAACACAACAAATTTCAATCATATTTCTAATAGGTTATTTTAAAAATGTAAAATAATGGAAGTGATAAAATATATTAATGTATTGAGTTATTTTAACTATAATCTTAAACTATACCAGTGGTACACATTTTAGTACATAAACACCTTTACAGATTTTTCCAAAGAAACTGGTATAAATTTCAAACAAATGTGTGTCATTATTTTATGAAACAGAAAAAAAGAAAAAAAAAGTACAATTACGGGAATTTGAGATGCCTTTAGTACTAGAACAGCTGTAAAATAATTGCTAGTGACAATATCAGCCAGCATGAGAACTAATTTACTACAGTTAGTAAATCAGTAGTTTCAGGAATAGTGGAATGTAGCTGCTGCAAATTAGAAGTGGACTTCAGAGAAGTGCTACCAGGATTTAATGTACAAAGGGGATTATTTTTGCTAATACGCAGCTGAATTCTTCTAGCCTCAGTAAAAAATGATGCTTGAATTATGTTACTAGGTTCAGCAAATCAAATGTAATGAGAGTTCTGCATTACTTAGTTCATGTGTATAACAATCACTTGAGAAATTACATCAAAACATACAGTGCAATTGTTATTATAGTCATATGTTCCGATACATAGTCTTCAGCTTTCTAATCGTTAAGCTTTCCTGTTCATTCCTTGTAAATATTTTCTTAAAAATCAATCAATCATCAAAAAAAAACCTCATCATTTGGGTTGACAGTTGGACTTGATGATGTTAGAGGTCTCTTCCAACCTTAATAATTCTATGATTGCATGATTCTATATATTCTATGTGTTACACAGAATCTTGTAATGGGCAAACAAGAAACACATTTTATGTAAAGTGAAAAGTTTATTATTAGTATAATAATGCAGGTAAAGTCATTATACACTCACACTTAGTACCTGTCTCTTTTCTGTGTCATTCTCACTCTCACTGTCCCCATGGACCTTCGGCCAATAGTGCCAGCCCTCTCTCAGCATTTAAGGACATAAATCGAAATGTATATTACACTATGTAAGTGCTAATAGCAAGATAGGTAAGAGAGAAATATGGTCTTCAAAGTAAGATAAAAGATTAAATCAGATCTCACTTATTGTCATTTATAACAAAATGGAGACTGCAGTCAGTTCATCACACATTGTCTTTGCCACTCCTTCCTCTTCATCCTCACAGTTTTCCCTTGCTCCAGTATAGAGTCCCTCCCTCAAGAGACTGTCCTCCATGAACTTCATCAACTTGAGCCATTCCCATGGGCTATAGTTCTTCAGGAACTTCTCCAGCATGAGTTCTTTCCATGAGGTTTCCCAGAGGTTCACAAGTCTTGCCAGAAAACCTGTTTCATTGTGGGCTCCTCTCCACAGGGTCACAGGTCCTGCCAGGAGCCTGCTTCAGCATAGTCTTCCCCGTGCATCACAGTTTCCCTCAGAGTGGATCCACCTGCTCCAATGTGGGCTCCTCCATGGACTGCAGGGTGTATATCTGCTCCATCGCCGTTCTCTATGGGCTGCAGGAGGACAGCTTGTCTTATCATGGTCCTCACCATGAGCTGCAAGGAAGTCCCTGGAGCACCTCCACCCCTTCCTTCTTCACTGACCTTAGTGTCTGCAGGGCTGTGTTTCTCACATGTTCTCACTCTTCTTTTCTGGTTGCTGTTGCACAGTAGTTTTTCTGCCCCCCCTTCCCCTTCTTAAATATTTTATCACAGATGTGCTATCACTGTTGCTTATGGGCTTAGCCTTTGTCAGTGGTGGATCCATCCTGGGGCCAGCTGGCACTGCCTCTGTTTGACATGGGGGCAGCTTCTGGCATCTTCACACATAAGTCACCACAGTAAACCATTCCAAGTAAACCCAATACAGGATGTTGGGCAGCTCAGCCAAAGTTGGCAGTAAATTTACTTGGGAAGCCAAAAAAGAATTTCTGATACTAGTTTCAGTTCAATTTGGGTGAGGATGTGAGCCAATGTTTCTAAAAAGGCAACATGAGGTTTTGTTCATTTTCCAACAGAAATAAATGATGTGGAATGAATATTCAGTAAACACAATAAAATTTGTTATCTTATTTTTCTGCAATATTTTTAACTTGAAACAAAACTTAAAGGAATAAAAACATATTGTCAGAGACTTGTGAAGCAGAAATTAATAATAGTTTACAAAATGTTTAAACAGAAATGCATCAAAATTGATCTTCGTTAGTTTAAAATACTACTGTAGAGTATTATGGGGGTTATTCATAATTGTGATTGCTACTTGAAAGGTCAAAAACAGAGCTCTTGATTTTTAAGATGTTATCAAAACAGGTAAAGTAAAGCACTTTATAAAAATGCATAAAAATTTATTTCATCTTTTATTCTTTGGACTTGAAATGTTTTTGAGATTTCTCAGAGGTTTAGGGAAGATATAGTTCTTTGGCTTTTCTATAAGCACTAGTTTTTACATCTTATTAACAAAGTCCTATGGGAATAATGAAAAATATTTGCTGCATACAGAATGAAAATAAAATGTAGCATAAACCTAGTCACAAAGCTCTCAATAATTATGCAATTTAGGCTCTCTGAGTGCTATTACTATTATGATTTTTTGTCAGTTATATTCATTTTTTTCCTTTAAAACAATTATTGATCTTTCTTTTTAAATCACATTCATTATTTTTATATTTACAGTAAATCTTGAAGATCTTTGTGATTAGTATCTGCTGAAAAAGGGGCCATAAATTCTGAACTGGTGTGTGTGAGGATAGAAAATTGGTAAAATTTCATATTTTCACCTTATTTTGTTTTAAAATAAATTGTAATAAATTATTTAGTCACTCTCTACTGTTTTTTTCTGTAATTCTGAACGGATATTACAGGTGTTCCAGCTGCACAAGTCAGAAGTAGATAATGATTTAAACTACCTAATTTAAGTGAGATCTGATTTAATCTTTTATCTTACTTTGAAGGCCATATTTCTCTCTTACCTATCTTTTTGGCACCAGCAGATGGAAAGACTTTTCTTATTCAAATTTTTCTGCACCCAGACATAGAAGACAACGAGCAGTCAGAACTTCAGGTGTAGTAGACTCTTATTCCTCATACTGACATCATCAAAGCAAACCTATTTTTATATAAAAATAAAAAATTATATTTTTCAGTGGTAGAAACAGGAAAATTATGTTAAATTGCTACTGGATATTGGGAAAAAAATAGACACTCTTAAGACTTCATGACATTCATTTATTTTTAGAATTATATGACAAATTCAGAGGGAATATTTAAGTGAATTGTTTGCCAAATAAAGATGTGATTGTTTCCAACCATTGTTTTAGAAACTGTCTGTTTAGAAGGTATTTAAGACTTGTTTACTGGAATATGTTATTTGGAATTCTGTAGAAAAACAAGGATCTTTTTTTGCATCTTTAAGAAATAGGGGTTTTCTTTCACTCCTCTATGTTTATTTTTTTTCTCTATAGCAATATAATGAATTCATTTCATATTCTAGTCTAACTTTAATTCATAACAAAACTCAGAGATAATACAATACATTTTAAGGGTGTTTTCCTTGCTACGTCATTGTCATTCAGTATAGGTAATGTGAAATCAAACTGGAATCTACTAAAGACTGTTCAAAATGTCATCTTTATAAATCAGGGTTCAGTTTAGTTCTGGGTTGCCTGATCCTGAGTTTTGTCTTTGTTTTCTTTTGTTGCTATAAACACTATAAAAAGTAGGGGCTTTTCTGTTTAGAGTAGGATGGTAATACACTCAGTTTGGAATGAACCTGTGAATAAACATAGTAAGAATTTAGATACAAATTTACCCTCTAACCTGAATTATTTTGTAGTAGTGTTTAGTAAGCTGGGAACAGGGCTGCTCTATGGAGAGTACAGTACAAATCTCTTCTTTAGGAGAGACAAAGATAAAAAAGGAAAAAAAATAAAATAAAATAAAAGGAAAAAAAATGTTCAAGCAGTTACTTAAAAAGAAAATCTCTTGCCTTATCATATCCCATTACCAAACAATTTTCAATTACAGGATAGGTCCTTTAAAAAATTTTAATAGTGGTTTTATTTTATTTAAGCAAAAAGAGATGTCTTTCCATGGTCTGTCATCATAAGGGTTACTTTTAAAGATAAAAATATAATACACTATGAAATAAAATGAAAGTTTCTCAGTGAAAATATTGATGGAAATAATGCAAAGTGTTTCTGATTTCTGTAGCTGGATAGAACTTATCGCATGAATATTACATGTCCTCTGTTCACAAGTAATTTCAAATGCTTACATCAAATAAACAGCATGTAACATAAAATTCACAATTCAAATTTATGCCTATTAACATCTATGATGACCCTTATAAAGCAATTTATTTTTATATTTTGAGTTCCATTTAAAACAACTGCTATATAGCTGAATATTAAGAAAACTAGAAAAAATCATAAACTATCTGAATCCCAGTTAATAATACCGTTATATCTAGGTCATTTTGACACAAATATTCTGTTGGTTTCTATCTAGTCACAATACTGTAGTTTTGGAGCAAAGGTAAATGCAACAAGATAAAAAATAAAATTGCAGATCTATATACCACAGGAAGAAATCAAAGAAAAAGAAAAACAAGTACTGACCTTTATTAAAAACACTATTATACCAAAGATAACAGTTCATAAAAGCCTTTCTTTTGCATTAGGATTTGATGACCATACAAGTTTATCTGAGTTCCTAGCTAATAACACCCTTCAGATTAGACATTAAAAGATATTTTTGGAGTGTTCCTGAACCATAAGAGTAAGTTGTGCACTGGAAGTAAATATCAGAGAAGTTTCACTTAAGTCTATGGTTTTCTTTCTCCTAATCACATTTTCATCTAGAAGTTTTTTGTGTAGTTATTTCATCTGATGATAATAGCTTTATAACTTTAATCTCTTAGCTTTTGTGTTTGTTTGTTTGTTTGTTTGTTTGTGTTAGTATATCTGATTTAGAAAACTGGATTCTGGTCTAATTTATATTTTCTTTTGTTAAGAGACACAGTACACTACACAGTATATGAGCCAATTATAAAATGGATAGTAATGAAAGCTATTGAAATTTGTGCAGCAGAAACATGGAAATAGCCCCTACTCAGTGATGGAGTCCACATCTCCCATTTGGCATCCTGGCTCTTCATAAACCTCTGCAGGATATTCAGAGATCTGAAAAAAGTATTTAACAGAAGCTAGAACTATATTGAATTCACTTAAGTTAACTAGTTTAAACCCTTCAAATCTGTGTAGTTATGTCTTGTGAAGCCCTTTTAAAGCTGAAGTAAATTAGCCTTTTTCATGAAATACAGACCTTTCTTCCACTAGCTCTCTTTATTCATCCTTCTCTCTGCACTCATATAATATCCTGTTACAACTTACTCATTAGAACACTTACTAAAAGTGATGCTAGAATTAAGCATTCTGCCTCTGAGAGAGAAATAGATTTATATACTTATATATTTCTTTAATTTATTTGTACACTGTGAAATATTTTCCAGAAAAGAGATCAAGATTGGTTTTATAAATCTCAGCCCACAGTACAATATGAATCCTAAAGTTAGGCATGATAAGTTGCACAAGGCATGAAGAAAGCTTAACGTGTTAAAGTACTTAGATGCATCAGTCAAAGTTTCAGAGGAGGTACCTTAATGCACACAGCCGTTATAACTTGGCATCCTACAATGTGAATAGAAGATTTCTGGTGGGGTTTGTTGGTGGTGGTGGTTTTTTTTCCCCAAAATAACTGAACAGGAATCACTATTTCATGACTACAACTGGGAAATCACAGAATGACAGAATCACAAAAAGTTAGTAGTTGGAAGGGACCTTGAAAGATCACCTAGTCCAAAACCCCTGCCAGAGCAGGATCACCTAGACTAGGTCACACAGGAATGTGTCCAGGTGGCTCTTGAATGTCTCCAGAGAAGGAGACTCCACAACCTCACTGGGCAGCCTGTTCCAATGCTTTGTCACCCTCACAGTGAATAAGTTTATTCCTTATGTATACATGGAACCTTCAATGCTCCGGCTTGCACCCTTTGCCCCTTGTCTTGTCATTGGACATCACTGAGAAGAGCTTGGCTCCTTCCTCCTGACACTCGCCCTTTACAGATTTGTAAACATTAATGAGGTCACCCCTCAGTCTCCTCTTCTCCAAGCTAAAGAGACCCAGTTCCCTCAGCTGCTCCTTATAAGGGAGATGCTCCACTCCCTCGCTCATCTTTATGGCTCTGTGCTGGACTCTTTCAAGCAGTTCCCTGTCCTTCTTGAACTGTCCGTCTTGAACTTGACTTGGCTGCACTGATCCTCATGTAACTAGGAAGTATCATTTCCTCAGATGGTAAGATTGGCAAAGAGATAGACAACAGGTTAGCAAAGGCATATAGAGCTTTCGGAAAACTCCATAAGAGTCTGGTGCAAGAAACACCTGAAGAAAAGTACAAAGATTAGTGTCTACAGAGCCATTGTACTGTCTACTCTTTTATATGGGTCTGAATCATGGGTCATCTACCGCCACCACCTGTGACTCCTCGAACGCTTCCATCAGCACTGCCTCCATACAATCCTAAACATCCACTGGACTGACTATGTGACTAATGTCACTGTCCTTGAACAGGGAAGGGTCACCAGTATTGAGGCCATGCTGCTGAGGACACATGTCTCCAGGATGGAGGATCACCGCCTCGCTAAGATTGTACTCTATGGTGAACTCGCCACCGGCTGCCGCAACACAGGAGCCCCAAAGAGGAGATACAAGGACTCCCTGAAACAATGCCTCAGTTTTGGCCATATTGACTATCATCAGTGGTCCACCCTGGCCTCCAATTGGGAGACATGGAGACACACCATTCATGACGCTGCTGTCTCCTTTGAGAACGCACGTAAAATCAGTCTCGAGGAGAAAAGACAGTGCAGAAAGAACCGCGCCTTGCCAATACTGCCTAAGGAGACTTTCCGCTGTGCCTTTAGCAACCGGACTTGCCTATCCCGCATCAGCCTTTTAAGCCATCAGCACATTTGCAGCAAGCGTGGGGAGTGTCCTTCCCTTATCTTTGTTCACAAAGCCTAGCCATGATGATGATGATATTTTACATATATAGATATATACTGATAAGGATGATCAGCATAATTGTGGCAGATATGTTTTAAAAGCAGCTGTTAGATGACAGAGGATAAATAAAAATCACTGTTTTGACACAGATTGGCTAAGATGCAGATTTGTGTCTTTGATACCTGAATTTGATTTGTCTGTAAGAGCTCACACTGATCACTTGGAACTACTTCAGTAAAATGAGTGAGATACCTAGAGATGCATCTATGTTATACTGCCTGATGACATTTCAGATAACTCTGAAGTACCTCCAGTGAGCTAGTACATTTACACAGGACAAAACCACTGACACACAGACTAGAAGCAGTACAGCTGTGTCTAAGTGGTATTATGCCAGAGCTAAGTGACCAAGGCCTAGCTATGCAGCATGATATCCCTATCATCATTAGCCTGCAGGCAGTTTGCACAAGCAGGTGCAAATCACAGTGCATTGTGTGATACAGGCAGACACTAAGACCCTGAAGAAGAGAACAAAAGCTACTAGCAATTGTGCAATAAGTACACCACGAACACTCAGACCATTCAGCGTGTCTTAAATTAAGACATTAATACAGGGATACATGTGCTTGAAAATCTCCACAGCCCAGAAAGAATTCGTAACAGAACACCTAGATGACTTCAAAAAGCATTGTGGTAATTGAGCTGTCTTCTTCTAATTTATTTATGATACACTCAGATTAAATTTGTCACACTTCCTTAGAAAATTCAAACCTACTTTTCTTGCCTAAAAAATGCTTTAATCATCAAGTTGTAGATGAGGTTGAAATTTAAAGTAATATTTGTTTCCAGAGCATTGGGCTTAGACATGCCACTTAAGGATCTACTTCAGAGATTTTGATTTACACTGATAAGTGAAAAGGGACTAGGAATACAATGTCTTCTCATTTTCTACACTAATTATTTGTTAGGTCACTACCTGAAACTGGTTGTCTCTGAGACAAACTGATAAGGAATGCTAGCCTTAAGAAATGTGGATGTGAGGTAATGAATGTTATTGGTTTCAGGTTCTTTTTTATTTGCTAGCACTAAACCAGCTCAAATAAAACTGCATGGTGCAACACAGACTGTTGCATAGAATCGGAATGAGAGATTTGCACAGATAGGAAATACATTATTGCTTTTTACAATAGAAGCATTCATTTGCAACAGAGCCCCTAACAGAATAGGTCATATTCAATTTCCAGGTTTTTAGAGGTGGAAAGCATGAGGCATAAACCAGGAAAATTAGTTATCTTAGATTACCTATTACACTCATGGCAGCAATCCCAGTGCTGCAAAAATTAAAAAAAAACCAATCCTGTGATAATTACAAGGAGCTTAGAAGTAAAGAGAGTTTAATATGTTGTTTACAAACTGTAAGCAACTGGGGTCTACATTCACAGAAGAACACAAGAAGCATTGTGGATGCTGAGTTAAAAGTTCACAGTGCACGGCAATACCCAATTTTTAGGATACTTGCCATTTCCAAGAACACACAGTCTCAAATTACTTGTCTAGCCTACTCTTACAGTCATGCTGGGGGAGAATTAAGTGCCCAAGAATGAGAGCCATAACTGGCAGTTGAGTGGGAGTCGTATACAATAGATTACAGAGTAAATCACAAGCCCTTCTCTCTTCAAGGCTTAATTATGTAAATATTGGGAGGCACTTATCTTCAGTCAGGATCCCCAGCAGAGTTTAGATAGTCCTTAGCTGCCTAGACTTGATACTGAAAATGAAAACACTTTGAGTATAACAGAAGCTGAGTAAAGAAAGGTGTTTGCCATTTAACATATAATCTTCATTTCATATGCAACTGCCTACAGGCATAATTAATCAGGTTTTAAGTGCCTTATTTCTTTACACACCAAGTATTTATCGTATAATATCTGAACAACAATTAAGAAAGTGCAGAAATACACTATAAAATCTAACAGTCTTGAGCATAAATGGTTGAGTCATACAATAATGCTCCATGGGATGGAACGTGGTCATTTCTCAGCCACCTGTTTCAATTCCACATGATTTCAGTTCTGTAGCTGAAGTAAAAGCTGATTTAAAAGTTCTGATTTTATATGTCTGCAACTGAATTTGCTTATCAAATAAAGAATAGGTCTGATTCACTTGCCAGACGGAGCAACGGTGGGAGCATGCTGCCACTCAGGTGTCGAGCTGCAGGGTGTGCCAGGGAGCATGCCTGTGGGAGGTGTGCCCAAGTAGAGGAGCTCCTCTGCATAGTGGTGGAGCTCAGGGAGGAGATAAGTAGACTGGAACGATCAGGGAGTGTGAGGAGGAGATACACCATTGGAGCCATAACCTCCCTTCCCTAAGGCAGGCCCAACAGGTAGAAGAAGCTCATAAGAGTGAGGCACAGGCCTCCCTAGCCTCTCTACACCAGGCTAACCATAGCAAATGGGAGGACTTAGAGGATAGGGACCAGCAAGAATGGAAATTTGTCTCTTCCCGGTGCAACAGGCATGGCAGGCGTGCCCTCCCCCCAGTAACTGCTCCACCTTCCCAGGTGCCCTTGCAAAACAGGTATGATGTTCTGCAGGGGGAACCATACAAAGACCAGGAAGGCAACTTGCCTAGCTCGGAGGTACGGCCAAGGTTAAATCAGAGGAAGGCACACATAAAAACATCTTCAAGCAAGAAAGACAGATAGGTCGTTGTCATAGGGGACTCACTGCTGAAGGGAGC
>NW_010171203.1:0-4581 GCF_000695765.1 Mesitornis unicolor
AAGGGGGGAAAAAAGGGGGAAAGGGGGGAAAGGGAAAGAAAGAAACAAGCTCAGAAAGCTCCGTAAATCCAGGTAGACTTTTCTAGCAAGTCAATCAACTTCAAATCTCTTTGATGTTGACCCAGTGCACAAAGCAATGTCTGGGAGACAAGAGCTCACCTACAGACCAACGCTGCTTCCGAACACTGCCAAAGCCAACGACTTTGTTAAATGATGATGTGATTTAATTAATTCTTTCCAAAATAAGGTATCCATGAGGGTAAGATACCATAAGGTATCTGAGGGTTAAAGAAACCTGCCTCATGCAAACAGCCACCATTGCCATGAAAGCGATGGCAGAGACCAAAGTCTCACCATCATGATTCTGGAAGTCTGCTCTCTTTATGAAAGATATTTTGGATTGAATTAGCCTTTCTTGCTGGTAGTGAACACCCCTGTTGGAGACATAGGGAAACATCTGAATGTAGCACCCTCTCAGCTTCTCTAAACTGAACAGAGCTGTTACAACAGAGAGGAGTTATATATAGCAAGTAGGAGACAGTATTTCCCCTGGGACTTTTGCTCACCTTCTGCACATATAGAGACTAAAATACAGAGATAACCTGTTGGGTTTTTATATTTATTTTTATCAGAATTTGGATACAGCAGGACAACAAAGAACAAGAAGAAGTGATGCGACTCCCACCCTCTACAACCACTATCACAAACTGCAGGCAGTCAGTCACCGAGCCATTTATATATTATGCCATTTTAAGTCTGGCCTCTCATGTGTTTTTGCACTCTAACATCTGATTTCCCAGCACATGACATCAGCAAGAAGTGGAATAGATAAGTATCTTCCACCAAAACATAGTTCAGTGACCTAAATTACATATTCAGCAATGAGAACGTTGCAAGTCCTAAATCTCTCTGCCATCTCTCCAGGATCAAAGGCTGTTTCTGCTATGGCAGCACTTTTTGGATGAGGAGCAATTCCTTCCTGAACTCAGACTCTCTTTTCTGCACCTCAAGATCAACCACAGCAATGCAATTGAAAAGGTAGCGCAGAAACAAATAAATTACACAGAAGCCATTAATTAATGTAGGTCACAAGCAAACTTTGGGTGTTTCCTTATGCAAGAGTAATGCAAACATCAGGACATTATCTTCCTTCTCTGGGTTGCCACTTTTAGAACTGTAATTAAATCATAAAATGTACTTTTGTATATGTATTAATGTATACATTCATTCCTGATTATTCTGTACATATACTGCTCATTTCCAGAAACACAGCATATTATTGCAGTTAATCACTTTAGCTAATAATTAAGTTGGGTTTTTTTCCTTTCAAGTCTGCAGAGGTAATGCATTAAAAGTAACATTTTTAGTGGATGTGGAAGACTTAAGCTCCTGGCCTCCATTGACATTTCTGATATTAAGCTACTGAATTTATGCAAGAGGATTTTACTTTAAACAGAAGGGACAAGATTTGTAGCCACTTTTACAACACCCCAGTGATCAGAAAGGTTTGGACACACTTAGGGCTGTCACCAGCCAGGTCCCTGGGTTTCTCACTGCTGCACCACCCCAGTGGTACAGAAGCAGGCTCAGAGTTGTGATGCTCAATTCCTACTTCCCTGGGTACAGGGTTGGAGAATGCCACAGGAGAAAAGGCTCCAGGCTGACCAAAAGGCTGTTTTCAGCCTCAGGTCTGCAGCCTCTTTGGACCACCAGGTCAGTAAAAGAGACCAAGGGACACTGATCTCTTCCAACCATAAGCTGTAGACTGGTATCCCGTATTAAAGTACTAGACACAGCACATGGGTTGTTTTTGCATAGGCACAATACACACAGTTGCTGACCCCACAGCCAGCCTCTTTCTTTGTCCTTTCCCTGTCCTTTCTTTGACCAGACATCTCATATGTGCATTTACAACTGTGTAAAGTCCCTCCAAAAGTGGTAAAAGCTAAATACTGGGAGATTGACCATCTAACAACCAGTGCTCTACTCACAGACTCAGGGCAAAAGCCTTTCCAAGGAAACTAGACAGAGCCATTTAGTTTTTAATTTTATTTCCTTGCATATTTGTTTTTAAGATCCTTCTGTTTCCTTACATGTTTAATTTTGGTTTTGTCTTCCAGGAAAATACATGCTCAATTAGGAAGTCTCCCATACTTCTGCTCAGCCCTGAAACCCAAATACTCCCCCTCCCCAAATATGCAGTAATTAATTACATAGTTAAAACACAACTGCCATTCCTTTGCTGGAAACAATCAGTGATTTCTACTACCCAGTTACTCATGTGCATTACTTCAATGCCAAGAGCTCCAACCTATTCTTGGCTGGGATTCGGCTTGCCGGGGGAAGTGCCGGTCCCCACAGCATACCCAGCCTCCCTGCCAAAGTAATTGGGGCCAAGCAGGGAGTACCCAGGCACTGGGAAGCCTGGGTCTGCACATGCCACTGGATATAGAAAATAAAATGTTGCAGCCATTAGTGAGTTGTCATTAATTGTTCTCCTGATGAATGAATGAATGAATATCTTTGAGGGAAGAATTCCCATCTTCTCCCAGTAATAATTATTTCTGCCTGTCTGACAAGACATCTCAAACCAGGAAATTCACACAGAAGGAAACAAATCCCTGTTTTATTTTGAGTCTTTTTTTAGGCTTGTATGGCACTTGAAGTGTATGCCATGGAAGTGGGTTAAATGAGAACTGCCAGCAGTTCTATTCCCTGGCAATTATTTCTCATGCACAGCCCTTCTAGCACATGATAAGCACTCGGATAAAGCCTTTTCTCCATAACAAGAAAAACATTCACAGCACTAACGGCCCTCAGATCCCTACAAACACCCCCTGTCCAATCTAAAGCATTCTTAAACTGAACAAGAGATCATAAAGCAACATAAAAAAATCCCATACACAGCAAATTAAACTTAGCAATTTTAGTAACCAACCACAATTTCCCCTCTCTCAGTTTTATATGGAAGGTATTTGTGTTTTCCAACTTAGAAGCAAGAGAAAAAACCTTTTTTGCGTTGAGAGAACCCTTCTCCCAAAGGCTTGGCATTATTTAATTTTATGTTATTAAATGGGAAAGTTCAGACTTCTGAAAAGTTTCTTAGAGGATGCGACGTAACAGAGCAATACCCTTGACCTCAGCTGACCTTGTGCACTGGTTATTTGTGGGTTGTCTCCATTCTACATGTAGCATCCTAACTGGTTTTTTCCTCCAACAAACAGAAAACACCAGCCGCTAATAAATGCCAGTAACAGAAAAGCTCCATGGAATGTAGGGGAGAGACTCTTTCCTCCCCTAAATATTTCAGGGGAAAAAAAGTGGAATTTCATGGCTCAGAAGTGCAAAATCTCACCTCCAATCATCTGCTTTAATAAAACCTGGTCTGGGACAACCGGAAAGATGTTGCTATTGCTGGTCTGCTGTAAGTTGGTATTTCAGTGAGCTATCGGCCAGACTGTGTGCAACGAAGGGCATTGAGCATATGTCTGAAGGACGTATGTTTACAGCTATATTGAATATTGATCTATGCATTGTCCACTGGCAATAAAACACGTAGTCGAAAATTCCTACTCATACATCCTTTCTGCGAAGGCTCAAGGACAGAGGGAGGCCTGATTGCCTCTGTATACATGAAATTTCTTGATATGCATCTCAAAGGAGTTAAAGAGGGATGTGATACAAGATTTGCCCAGAGGAGGGGAAAGTAAAGAGCATTTCTGCAGGTCCTTAAAAGCTATAATAGGACCTTATTGTGTTCTGTGCTATGCATCCCCAAAATTTGAAGTGAATGTGCAAATATAAATACCTTTTAAATAAAATATTTTCAGAACAGATAATTAAAAAAACTATTTAAAGAAAAATAATTTTTAAAAAGTGAGAATCTCATAAGTAACTTCTAAAAAGAAATAAATATTGAGTGGTTTTGACTTGCAAGTTTACAGAGACCACCACCATTATGCATTGATGTACAGGAAGCCTAAAGGAAATCGGAGAGTCTTTTATACCAGTTATGCCACTATAATTCAGAAGTTATTGTATAACTAACTCTTCCTAGCTGTCATTTCTTTGCCCTGTGAATCAGTACTAATAAATGACCAGAACAGGATTGACCAACTTCCATCTCTTATCATATAATAAGGATAATGGATATGGTGCCCCAGGTGTCACTTTGATGCTATTTTTCATCAAAAATAGTAAATTATGTAAAATCCTGTAAATACATTTCTTACTGCAGGGTGTTTTATACCCAAAAAGAATGAAGATCCTGAAGTCTTGATAGCCCTTACAAGTAAATTAAGACATATGCTTCCATAGACAAACTCCAATCATAATTTACATACATTTCCAGTAAAAGGCAGAAAAAAGTCTCTATTTTCTTTCCAGTTCTCACTGTAGCATCTCTTGTACTTTTATACCAATTGCACATCCACAAAAGCACAAAGCAGGACCCCAAGAATGAGACTAGCTAGAAAAAAAATGATCTTTATTTTTCTTGAATTGCTTCTTCCTCTCTGTGGGTCTTGCAGGAAACAATGTAGAACACACTAAAAATATGCACACAGAAAAGAGACTCCTGCT
>NW_010171203.1:4712-52823 GCF_000695765.1 Mesitornis unicolor
GTGGGCTTTTGTGGTGTTTGAGGGCGGGGTTGGCCACTAAATCCTGGTCAGATGCTCTCTATTAACCCCTCTCCCCTCCCCAGAAGGGAAAAGAGAATGATGGAAAGAGACTTTACGGGTTGGAAAATAAAACTAACATTTAATGAAACAATAATACTAATACTACAGGATAATAATGTAAATAGGAAAATAATTAAATATATACAGATATGTACAAAGATATATACAAAACCAATATAAAATCTTACCCCCACCCTCCCCCCAATGACGATTATGTCACCAGAGGCTCTGCGAAGCAGGGTACTGGGAAAGTCCCAGACTGAACCCAGCAGCAGGTGGGAGCAGTATGCAGGAACACATGAATCAGGATCGGAGACAGATGAACTAGCAGGGTTCTGCTCAGACTTCGGCCATTGCAGGATTAAGACAGAAGGAAGGGTCTGAGATGGAGGGGCTCCAAAATGGATGGAGGGTCGAGACCCTTGTGATTTCTTGGCTTTATACCGAGTATGACGTGTGTGGGATGGAATACCTAGTTGGTCAGTTTTGGGTCCGCTTTTTCCCCCTGCAGGTGCAGACACAGCACCCATGTTGAGACAATAGGCCTTGAACATTATCAGTACACACTGTCTGGGAAAAAACATGCTTGCTAGTTTTCAGCAATCAGCCACTGAGAAGAGACTGAGCTGAAAAGTAAAAATCACTAAGTAGAAAATTAGTTCTATTTAGCTCAAACCCAGACTCCTCACAGCCTGTCCTGCAAACTGAGAAGCACTTTCTGGGCATGACAGCTCTGCCCTGAGAGTTTATTCACTCTGTTTAAACCAGGAGCACAATTCTCCAGAATGGAAAACAAGCAAATCATTGCTCTACCAAAATAAAGTTACAGAATTATTACAATTAATTATATAAAATGAAGGGGGGATACACTGAAATAAAATCATAGTGATAATACATAAATAACCTTATAGAATTAACATGGGCAAATTACAAAAAGCAAGTCCAATAACCAGCTTTTTAATCTTGTCACCTATCTGGAAGACTTAATGTTTCTCTGAAATTATCATCCTAAAAATACTCCATCACCATCACTCTGCTTTCCAACACATGATGAACAGACATATTGAAAATATGTATTATGTACATTAACTTAAATATTAAGGAAAAGAAAAAAGGAGCATAAAAAAAACCAAAACAAAAACAAACCAACAAATAAACCAGAAGACACTCAAACACTTTGATGTTTCATGTTCAGCTGCAGCAAGCGATGGGTCATAGAGCAGGGAACCAGACACTCAGTTCTGTTACATTAATATTAAACTTGTTCTACTAGAAAAAACACAACATGAAATCCCTTCATTTTAATTCATTTTAATTAGCTTTTATGGCATTCCAGAGGTTTAAACTCCAGCCATGCTGTGGTCCTTCATTGTCTGTGGATGTGACACATCCTATGAGTCACAAAAATAGTTAAGCTGAGGAAGAGGAGCTGGGGACATCCCTAGGAACCACACCGGTCACTATGTTCTTATGTTTATGGACAGCTCTTTGACAAATTTAATATTCCCTGTCAAAAATATACGCGCACATTTCTTCACTACATTTAAAACAATTAACGAACAGTCAGAGGATGGGAGGTGCCATGAGCTTGGCACAGCCACAGCAAAGTTTAAAGGTTTTGAAGCAGAATGTCAAAAATATGACTTTACAGGGAACAGATTTGGTTCTGAGGAGGAAATAAGAAACTAACCACTGAGTCACACCCTCCTGCCTTTTCTGAGAAACTGTGAAAAAAAAGAGGAGAAAACAAATGCTAAGAAAAACATGCAGAAAAACTGGATGCCCAATTCTCTTAAACCACCATGTTTAGGTTCAGGTCAGTCTCCAATGGCAGTACATGATGATGGAACAAGTTGACCTTCTCTGGCATAGACATGATTTCTCAAGCAAATTAACCTTTTTCTCACCTACAGACAGAACAACAAAAACAAAACAAACAACCCATAAATCAACCAGTAAACCTGTTATTTTAGAAAAGACAGAGTAGTGAAGTAAATTCTTCCAATATGCCCTTACATCATTCATACAGACAGAAAAACAATTACAAAGCAAATCAGATCCTTTCTTTAATTGATTGCACTCAAGTCCTTTCCTCAAGAAGAAAACTTACCAAAAAAAAAAAAATCAGCCAGCATTTCAATTCCAGGCATCAGTGAAAACATAACTGCTTCTGGGTCCTTGTTTTTCTTTCCAGCAGTCTCTATGCTACATGAAAGATATTAAAAGAGTCTCTGTGAATCCCTTCCAAAAATGAGGCTTCTAGATATTGCTTTGGATCATTACACAAACATAAGAGATCATTAAAAATGCAACCTGTCGTCCGGGGGCATTTGGGTCTTTGGGGGTTTGGTGGGTTTTGTTTGGGATTTTTTGTTGGCCTGTGGGTTTTTTGGGTTTGTTTGGGATTTTTTTCAAGTGTTCTTTTTTTAGCAGAAAGAGGAACGTGATACATCTCTTCATGCCAAGAACCAAATCTTGAGCAGCATCAGAGCTGAAGAGTCTGGATAGGAAATCCACCCTGGACTTCAGAAAGCAGAGCTTGAGGAAAGCTGCAGGTTAAAAATCAAAGCTTTCCAGTCACCTTCGTGATTGACCTTGGCCATGTCCTAGTAAGTGACACAGCTTCAGCAGGAGCTGGATAAGAGATCCTGCTCCTTCCTTAGTGATGCCAGCTCTGAAACCCAGGCGGACACAAGCTGACTGAAGCAAAACCCAATTAAAGCCATAGGAAGCCTAGTTTTTCCACATTTAGCACAGAAAGCAAAGTCAACCCATGCTGCTGATGACTCTTGTACTTGTTCCATTGTGAACGATGAATTAATTTGAAGCTTTTGGTCCTAAACCATAGTTTGGTGTGTTCAGGTCCAGCTTCCAGCATAGTGTTCCTCACTAAACCACTGTCAGTCACTGTCCAGCCATCTCAGTTCAAACACCATTTAAAATAAGCTTTGATATACCCCTGAGCCTACGCAGCATTCCTCAGCATCTTCCTGCAGGCTTTCCTGGAGGAAACCCTCACTCCTTAATGCAAGCTCAAGCTATGCTACCCTGTTTGATTAATCACCTTGATTTGATGGTGGTGCCACTGCTACCACCTTACAGGACTGCTGCAGCTTAGCAATTATAAGGATATAAAGGAGGAGGAAAACAGGTTAAAGTCAGATTTCCTCATAATTTGAAGTTATTAGGGTGTAAAAAGTTACAGCCAAATTATATCTCCAATTAAGACATCTTCTTTGTGAAGAGTCTCAGGCTTTCACCCCTCTGTGCTTCAGAGGCTGGGGAGATACAGCTCTCGTCCCTAGAAAGCAACTTCTGAGAAACAAAATTAGCTCTTCCCCGACAGCTGTTCACTACAATTCAAAATAAAGTTTCTTATCATGATCTGCCCAGTTGCTTCCCATAATTTGCTCAAGAACCTGCTTTCATTTACTATTTCATCTTTTTTTCCAGGTACAGCTTCTGTCCTCTTGTCTTGCATGCAGCCTCTCCAATTCTTTCAGACTCTGCCTTGAATTGCTTGTTCTTATCTTCTAATTAAAAAGATGCAGTGATCTGGATTGAAATCCTATTGAATTACCTGACACAGAGTGATGTAATGGAAAGTACAGCCAAAACCAGTAATACTTTTACTGTGTCAAGTACCTGATTTCACATCACAGTGTACTTTGGATAAGTTGGAAGTTGAACTAACGACTAAACAAATATCCAGGCAAAAGCCACCAGAAAGTGCTAATCCTTCTACTGCAGAAGGTTTATCATGCTGAGGTCATGTCAAAGCCATGGCAGGGATAACAAATTTTTTAAAATTATATTCCACTAAATGATTATCCATTAAAGTGAAAGAGGTACCTTTTGCACTAAAAGCTTTAGCACTCAGTATTACTAATGACAAATTAAAGCTGGCCATGTAAATAAGCCAGATGTGAGTTGATCCAATTTTGCATTATACTGAAAAACTGATAGATTAATCAATTCGAATACACTACAGAAATATTTAATATGAGAACCAACATTTACAATTAGAGCTTTCTCCCCTTCCAAACATATACTTATGTATGAAGAATACTTTTTCAACATGCATTCCGGTTGCAAATTTTCACTTGAGATTAAATGCCAAAGAAAAAAAAGAAGTTTAAGTTGTTTTCATCTAAGACAATAAATATTCTTTTTTTTTTTGTTTGCTGCCTTTCTGGGGAAAATGCAGTAGGTGGAAGATAGAAAAGAAAAAGCAATGAAGGTAAAGACATGTTTTCACGTTGCACTTAATAAAAAATTAAATACACTCAGATACATCATTTACTGTGTTTGAAAAGGTGTTTTGAAAGTACTTGGCATTTCAATTTTCCAAAATATATGTACTCAGAAATTTTTATAAACAAATGAATGTAATTATTCAATAGAGAGGAAAAGGAACATTATATTAAAAAAAACCAACTTAATAAGCCCTGACATTGATGAGGTCACTTAAAGTCAATATTGTATTAGCTGTGTAATTACATATGATAACACAAGGACCAGATAAAGATATGGAAGAACAAGACAAATACATTCAGAAAGTTTCAACACTGATACTGTCCTGTATGCATTGGTAATTAATTTTATGTGGTTACAAAACAGAGCATTTAATGGAAGTTGCCAATAGGAGTTTTCAGGGAAGAGTTTTACAGGTCTGCAGAAGTCCAGGGCTCATCTGGAGCCTGTTTCCAGACCTTTGTTCTGATTAGCGTGAAGACTTTATGCTTATCTATCCAAGTTGGTGCTTTTTAAAGAAAATTTATGGAAGTGTCAGAACTACAGCATTTGCATCAAGAACCATGTCCCAGTGCCCTTGGCAAGTGCTGTCTTCTCCCTCCACCATGCTTACTGCTCACCTGCCCCAGGGTCAGCACCACAGATGTGGTTGCCTGGTAGCGCTTAACCTGTCACAAGCCACTGTCCTCTTCTGCCAGTCTACAGATGTCTGGTAGGAAAGCCAATTCCCAAAAATGTGATGTTTCTGGTGGTTACTGCTGCTGGGACAGACCTGTCTTCAGTTTCCACCCGGCTTTATTAAGGTCCCAGTAGTGGAGTGCTTGGCCATCCACTGAAAGACTTTGGGTGCAAGGAAGCCATGCAGCAGCCAGTCCCCTTCCTTCGCTAGCTGCTGTTCCTGCTCACAGCACATACTACTACCTTCCTTCAAGGTACAACTGCACCTTATGGACATAAAATCCTCCTCACTCCTTGCATTACCACCCACTTCTAAGCACTTTTTTTCTGCTGCTGGTGTGACTTTCTCTGGGTGATCCCTCTCACAGATCCTGATGACACGTTTTCCATCATTCTGCATCTGCTGCAGCCCTGAGCGATCTCAGCACAATCTGATGTAGGCACATTTCACCAGAGACTTGTTAAAGACATCACTGTGGCCAGGCTGGCTCTTCCCACTGCTCAAAGGTATTTGTTAGACTACAGCTATCTGCTGAAATCATTCTGCAGAAGACTGTCTGACCAGTAAAGCTGAATTCATATGCAAAAGGCTGTTTTCTCAGGTTTATAGTATATGCATGTATTCCCTTCTCTTTATTGAAGAGGAGATGGACACTACGCTCATTCTGCAGAGTGCCACCCTCTAAACACCCTGACCAGCAACTGAGTGTCCCTTCTCTCCATCACCTGTCTCCCTGGACCCATCAGATGTCTGCCTCACCGCATGAGCTGCGGAAACCTTTCACAGGATGCACTGTGCCCAAGGGGCAGTGGTGAGGATCTCCCCAGGGTTCCTGCTGCATTGCTCTTCCATGCAAGACAACATCAGTGATGCATCTGCTCTGTTCTCGCCTACCAACATTTTTCCATTGAATATGTCCACTTAGGTCTGAACACCAGCTCAGAGAAAGAGTACAGCTATAGCCCAAAAGGCAAGAGCAACATTTTTAATGGAAGAAAAATAGAGCTGTGATGGACTGCTCAGTTGCTCAAAATTGAGTAGATGCTTTAATGTTCATCTGAGACAATGTCAAAGTGAAAGGCTAAAATTTGGATAGGGGATGAAGCTTGAGGTTGTAAAAATAATCATTTCCATACTCTGCGCAGTCCTACAGTGGGTCTTGGCTGCAGGTATTATTTTCATCATTGGAAATATGGAATGATGATAGCTTTTTGTAAGGAGTAGTTATTGACCAAGGCTTCTATAACAGCAATTATAGCTGGTAATGTAGGTGTGGGGGAGAATCAGGACTGCAGTCTTTAAGGATTTCCCTAGGATTAATGTTCAACTAAAACCTAGAAAACAAGTAGATTAGATTTTGGCAGAGCTAAGTTGGGAGACTGAGTGCAGCGTGAAATTCAACATGATAAAGCTGGGGAGAGAAAGGACACATAGGAAATGGAAAGTGTTCAAAGATAAATTAATGCATGCCCAAGGGTTATACGTACCACCTCGCAGTAATTGCACAGGGAATGTTCAACTTGTTTTTTCTATTTTATTTTTAAAGCCAGTGTGAAGGAACAGAGAAGTGTAAAAGTAATCAACAGTGGAAAAACAGGCAGACGCAAGTTTTAAAACATCAAATACGGAGCAGGATCGGAACAATTGCATAATGAAGTTGAGAGCATAAAAAGCGATAAGAAAAGCAAAGGCAGCAAATGAAAGGAAACTTTACAGGGAGGTAAAATAAAATTAGAATAGTCTTCAAGTACAGTGCAAAAACAAGAGACTGCAAAAGCATCCCAGGTATCTGCCAGAGCAAGGGCAAGATATTATCCAAAGAAGTGACCGTGTTAAAAGACTGAACTCTTGCTTTATGATTTGGAAAGTAAGTTTTAAACCTTGTCACAGAAGAAGACAGCATGAAAGAAGTAAGCACCAAAGTGTTTTCTGTGCTGCTGTTCATTAATGTCCTGACAAACCTTCCAGACAGCATGATGGCAGCTGGGCAGACATCTGCAACAAGCCGACCTGGTCCCGAGGACAAGGTGACAGTCAAAGATGACCCTTTGCCAAGAAGTCTCCTAACCTCAGCAATCTCAGGCAGACACAAACATCCAGTAAGCACACACAGACCTGCCAGAATCAAGACTTCCCATGGTAAGTCCTTTCCTTGGGAAGTCCTAACATGAAATAGTCTACAAAGCAACAGCTTTTAAACAAGGCAAAAGAGATACTGGTGACTTTCAGAGAAAGCAGATGAAATTAAACTGTCTTGCTAATTCACAATCACAGCCAGAAGGGATGGAGTTTACATTTCACTCTGGAGTCACGAAGTTTGTCCCTGATGGAAGACTCCAAAATTAATGGACTAATGCATATGACCTTACAGGTCAGGTAGATGTTTCCTGTGTCCCACCATGCATGTAATAAGATGCACTCTAGACAGTGGCCCTATTTTCCTCCTTGGGCCTTCCCAAGACAAAGCACTTCATTCCCAGAGCCCAGGTGGAGCTTACCAAAAAGGCAGGCCACTGTGCACACACGCTGTCCACAACCTGGCAAGGGCCACCTCTACTGCTGCCCCACATCAAAGGCAACCTCCACAGCCTGGTGCCTACCATCAGCTGCACCAGCGACGGGTTGTTGAGAGTGTCTTATTGTGTTTTCTTCTGAAAACATCTCCCATCCTTTAGTTGAACAGTATTTTCAGCACTACAGACCCTGAAGGACACATTCTCCCTGAATGCAAGATGCTGTTTCAAGCTCTCCTTTTATTCACACTATGTCTTCTATTATAGTAACACTTTACTGAATTAGAGTCACAAGAAGCAGTGACTGAGTCACAGGGACTAAAACACTGACGAGAGATTCAGAAGTCAACCAGAGATCAAGCATTTCAGCCAGCCTCCCTCCACAGATTGACTTTCCTGCCCAGGTCTAAAACAAGTATTAGTGGGCTTAAGCTCTTTCTCAAGTAGCAAAGGCATCAAGAGGAGATGGAAAGCAGAAATAGGACAGAAGTGGTAGATTTGGGTCACTGTGCTTATTTTTTGACTTATAGTTTGTGGTCAGGCTCTTCTGTCTATAGGGAATGTTTATTTTTCCCTTTCCTTTAAAGGCATGAGGGCTAATTCAGTCATTGAGAACACATGGGTTTAGGTCCAGTGCATAACTGAGCACCATAATGCCCCAAAAAAGGGCTAGTCAAAATAAGGACTGGGAGGGCTTCTCACCACTTAAACAGGTCACAGGCAAAAGACAGACTCATCATAAGGAATACAAAAAACAAAACAATTTTAATTTGTTACCAACATCAGAGTAGAACAATGGGAGATACAACCAGATCTTAAAATCAAAACACCTTCCCCCCACCCCTCCCTTCTTCCCAGGCTCAGCTTTTGTTCCCGGTTTCTTCACCTTCCCCCTCCCACTTTGCCTTGAGGCGCAGGGGGATGGGAGTGGGGGTTTGCAGTTGATCTTCCCACCACGTGCTTCTCAGGAGTAGAAAAACAAAACAAAACAAAACCTCAGCCCAGTGTCTCTCTCTGCTTCCACGTGGCCCCCTTTCCATAGGGGAAAAAGTCCTCAAAAGTCCAATATGGGTCTGCCCACAGCTGCAGTTTCCCTCACACACAAAACTGCTTCAGCCTAAGTCCACAAAACTCCAGTCTGGGTCTGCCCATGGTCACAGTTCCCTCACACACAACCAGTCAACCCGGCTCTTGCCATGGGTTGCAAAGGGGAAACCTGGATTCTGCGTCCTCCTCCTCCTCCCTTTTTGTTTTCCTTCAAACTGACCTTGTTGTTCTTCAGAGTTGTTCTTCTTGGGCCCCACTCCCTTCTCTGCTGCAGATCTCTTCTGATGGTTATGAAGATCTCAGCTCTCTCTCTCTCTTTTTTTGGGATTAAACTGCAACGGGGCTTAAGCTTAAGTTGCGGTCAGGGCCTGCCAAGCCCAGCCGGGAAGACCTGGGCTGTGCCACTGGCACCTGGAGCTGCGTTGGTCAGGGCCAGTGCCAGAGAGAGAGAGCGAAGCATGCCCTGCACCCCTCTTAAATACCTGAATTCGCAGGGGCACTGATTGGCTTGGCCCTGGTCAGAGGTGGGGCTGACAAAGGAAAGTGGGAGCTTTTCAGGTAGCTTCTTAAAGGGCCATCTCCATAGCCCTTCCCCCATTACCAAAGACACAACCAAAAACCCCTCACAGAAAACCCAATACAGTTTACATTTTAACTGTCAAACTAGCATGGTAGCCTCAAATGTGATTCAACCACTCACCAAAGCAATCCTCTGAAGATAACCCATCCCTCCCCTCTCCGCAAGGATGGATACTGAGAAACCTGCAGAAGTCACTCCAACATACAGCATCTGCCCAGTGGTTCTCACGGCAAGAGGGAGTATGGCATCAAACTGAAACATCTGTGTTTATCAACTTGCCTCAGTTGCTCTTTGAGCCTCAAGGACATTTTAAAAATTAGAGAAACATCCTTGTTTTGGTATCTTGGTTTCACAAGTATTTTCATGACTAAGATGAACCATAAAGTTGCAGATATTTTGTGCTGTATGAATGTTTCTTTGAATCTGTAAACAAACAGCAGGCCTTTTAGCTCAGATGCTTTTCCAAAAAAAGTGAAGCTACCTGGTCTGAGAGCTCTGTATCTTCCCATCTGCTGCCACTAGAGGGAGAAACCTATTCCTGGAATCTCATGGCTTCTAGGCTACCTTTGGAATAGAATCAGAAATATTTCTGTTATATGAAGAAACGTTTGTCTGTTTGCGATAAGCATGGATAACACAAACGGAAAGCGCCTAAAAATAAATTAGGATAAACATTTCCTCCCCTCCCCTCAAATAAACTCCAATTACAATCCTCAAACCTTGTGAATTTAAAACACTGCTGCAATTGTTCTTCTTCGCTGGTAATACAAATCCTTCTACTGTGTTTACTCCCATTACATCCAGCGCAGGGGAGGCCAAACAGGAAGAAAGGAGAATACTGGGTTTCTATCAATATAAGAACAAAGGATGTTTTCTAGTGGCTTAAACTAATTCTGATTGAAAAACCATAAATTTTTCTATTAGCTGTAAGGAACACTGGAAATTCATTCTAGACTGAAAATCCTAAAGTATCATTTAAATAAAGTAAAAATTCTAGAATTATGGATTTGCAACCTCCCCTTCCTTTTCTTATCCTAATTAAACTCAAAGACACGTATTGATGAATAGGTCGTATGTCACTATTTTAAACACTTGAACAAATAATGGTTTTTATAAGTATTTTTAGCAGTGACAAGGTCATTCTGCTGGTATGCAAAATGTCCTTGCTAAACATTTTCAAACACGGGTGCAAAAAACTTTAGCCAATGAAACCCACCCTAAGTACAAAATGTCTCAGCCTCAGACACCGAGTAACCACTGAAACGTGCTTTCAGATATGGGCTGCTGGAAGTCACCAATAAGCTACCAGACCTGGTTTCATGACACAGAACATGATGGCCTTAGAGGGACAAAAAGGCCATTTTCCCAGACAACAGGGAAGTTTGCAGATTCAAAGTTTGACCACATTCTTTCTGGGATACTTGTCTTCTTTACAAAAAGGAGCAGCAACACTGACCCTTAAGGTCAAGAAGAACGAATCTTTGCAAAGCTTAGACTTAGTTGAACCACAGGTGCAAACAATGCCACATTCCTAGAGAAAAACTTACCCCAGAATTATTCCTTCCTATCTTTTAAAGGCAGTTGCAAAGGGGCTGTGTTAATTAATCATAGATTAATTTTGTTTGGAAGGGGTATCTGAAGGCTCTCTGGTTGAACCTCTTGTTGAAAACAGGGCCAATGCTGAGCCTCTTCCATTCAAGCTTTGAGTGTTGGCTTCTTCACTGCAAGGACAGACTGGTGACTCATGTGCAGCTTTGTCCACCAGGACCCCAAGGTCTTTGCCTGTAAAGCTGCTGGTCTCCAGCCTGCACAGTTCTATGGATTTACTCTAAAACTGGTGCAGCACTTTGCATTTGTCTATGGTGGCTTTCATGAGGGTTGTCAGCTCATTTCTCCAGCCTGCCAAGTCTGTGTTGGAGAGCAGTCCTGACCCTTGATTTATTGACTACTCCGTCCAGTTTGGTGTCACTCCCACAACCATCTCCTGCCTACAGAGCCATAGATCCTTTAGGTATGGTGCCATGGTCAGAAGACTGGCTAAATCTACAAGAACAGGAAAAGCTTTTCTTGGTTCATATGTCCCCAGCTCCTAACGCAGTGGCCAAGGTTAGCAACTAATCCCTCCTATGTCTGCTATGTTTCATCCTAAAGAAATTTAAGTATCTTGCCTACAGTTTTGACTGGGAGACAAGTCACCATTTGCTCTTTTGTCAGACTGACCTATAACTCAGATGTTATTAACTTAGATACTGTACTCCATCAACACACTCATCCTGAGCTCTGCCTCTTGTCATCACACATTAAACTAGGAAAACCTTGCTATTCTAATACTTATGCAAATAATAAAAGAAGACTATGAGATGAGCGAAGCAACTGAAGGCTTCCACCTGCAGAGGCTGGCACTAAGTCTTGGAGAGGAGAAGCACGTCCTCCCCCATCAGCTGCATACCTGGGGAGCCAAAGCATTGAGTAAAACAGGCTTTTCTTTTCCTGCTGCTTTACTTGATGCTTTTTCAGACGAGCTGCAATACCTCTCTCACCAGAAGTGAGGTCACTTTAGCACTGTCTCTCTAAAAGAGGCTGGAAAAGAAAACTGATGCTAAAAGTTCGACTTATCACCCATCATGTCTACAATATTTCAGTGGTGGTGTTGTGAGGATGATGGGGTTTGGGATTTCAGGCTTTAAAAACTGCAGCTATTTGTTCCATCCAAGTGATTTTCTTCTCTCTCATATCAGAGAGCATAAGACAACACCCCAGATTTTTTTCCCCTTTTGGGTATGCGTGTCTATATACACAGACATGTATAGAAAATAGAAGATACACCACAGTAAATTTTCCTTTCTGAAAGGCTTTCCGCCAGCCTTACAGGGTAACAGCATATGTAATATGTATGTCACTCAACCATTTCTTTTAACAGCAAAGTTTGTGTCAAAATCTGTTCTGACACAACTCTAGAGTGTGTACTTCACATAACCCTGAATTACAGATTAGGCTGCATTTTAAGTATGAAATATTAAGTGAGATAATAGTTAAATCATTCCATTGTCGTTCCATCACTAACTCAGGTTGGCAGAGCTCACACTCACTGATGTCACCATTTATACCTTGCTGCAGTTGCCAGCAGAGCACAACTCACATAAATTAGTTTCAATCGATGAAAAGTATTAAATATTTTTTTATATTTTACCTTGGAGCGCACTTTGAATTATCAGTCGGTTTCTAGTGTTTTAAAAATGCATATGGGCAAGTTAAGTGGCAGAGTGAAATATACTGCTGTGACAAACTGTAGAAGCACGGTCAGTGCACTGGAAGCTGAAAGGACTGGAGGTGACAAACACTCCTTGTGATCAGCAACACTTTGATAATGTCCCAAAAAGTGCCATCCAATTTGCAGGTTGGAAGGACTATCAAAGCCCAGCCCTGAAATAGCAAGGACAGCTGTAAGATGGATTTCACCATCCTCACCATCCTTCCACACATTAAACACTGTCCCACTTTGCATCAACTCCCACTGAAATAAATAACTCAAGAGCTACACAACATAGATAACAGCAGAATGGTTTGGGGGGGGGGGAATCATCTCTCCTTCTAAAAATAGCTTCCTTTTGGCTAAGTTCTTCCTTTATGTCTTTCCTTGAGAAAGCAGTGATGAACAGAATACTGATCGGGAATCACCAGCAGAGTCTGCCTCAGGAACAACATTAAGAAGGACGTTTCTCCAAGAGCCTCCTGTTTTTCAGATGGAGGAGAGGGTATTTTCCATCGCCTTTTCCTCCGGGTTGGAGAAGTGACTGCCTGCTCCCTGCTCCTCTTCATCCACTCAGCTCTAAAGGCTTTCTTTACCCAAGACATGGCTCTTCTCACATAGAGAGCTCTGCTCATGCTTCCCTCAGGCTGCCCAAGCTTCTGAGCTCCCATGGAAAATCCAGCACAGTCTCAGCACTTACTATGGTCTTGTTGGGAACTGCCAACAGGACCTACAGACACCACGGGAGGCGAGATACATCTAAATGGTCTTCAACAGTCCTTCACTGGCTCACCTCTTAACTCCATGCTCTTAATTCTCGCATTCACAAATGCAATGGTTACATCCCGATGAGGGTTAAACTGAGGACCACCCATCCTCACTCTGCTCCATTCACACAACAAAGCTTCATGGACCAAGCAAAGCTCTCCTCACATCAGCACATTTCAAGTCAGACACGGCCACACTCTGGTCACACAAATAAGCCCTACTCCATTGCTTTGAGAGATTTCCATCATATGCCCCTGAAGCAGAAGAGACTTTAAAGTCAATTTTCATCTTAAAAATTAAAAAAATTAAAACTTATTTCAAAAGTGTTTGGAGGGGGACATCATCATCCTCTCCTCCCATGGGCTGAAGCTACTGAGATTTGCAATACTGCTGGGACTTCACCCAGAGGCTGCGAGGAGCTAGGAGGTGTGCTTTTCCATATAACATCTTAAGTGCCTCTGGAAGAAGAGCCTGAGCAACCAAAACACCTTTTTGTCCCACATTGCAATACTTTCCAGATTCCCTGAAACATACCAAAATGGAGAAAAAAATCTGCGCTGGTGGTGCCTGAGCTAGATAGGCTGTTAGGGAAGGGAGTGATGGGAGTCAAATGCTGCACTAAGCATACGCTTATAGCCAAATAAATGGACAAAAGGTCAAATTGAAGACTATCCACATTCGAGGTTTATTTCAGGACCCCTTCTTCTATCACTACTAGGGGAGCCACAGCCCTTTCAGAAACAAGCTGTTCCTGCTATTGCTGGCTTTGGACAAAAAGCATACTGCTGCTAACCTCTTACATAAAGTGTGCAGACAAACAGCTGAATTGCTGACCCCTAATGGCCTTTTCCCTAGGATTTGTGGGTTTGCACAAAGAAGCCAACATTTTACATGCAGCCCTCAATGAAGTCTGGAATTGTGCAGCAATGCTGTTTGGAGTCCACACTCTTAACCCAATTGTTTGTGTACAACCTTCATTCTCTCTGATGCCAAACACTGTAGGTCTCCGGGTTATTTTCTTAATTTTTTTTTAATTTTTTTTAAGTTGTTTGGCCATACACAACTTTGAAACCCTGTGTATACCTCCACTGCCATTAACATTGCAATATAAGTACAAGACTGCAGTCAGGGATGCTCCTCTTTGTTACAGCCCATCCTCTTTTTTCATCTGAGCACTCAGAGCTCAGTAGATATGAGCTCCAAAATTATTAAACGCTTCTTGGCTACAAACATGCAAGTTTTCTCTGACTGAAGACAAGGAGCAGGCAGTAATATGCATCAGGTTTATTTGATGAGTGGGAGGTATTTAGCAAGAGCAGCTGACTCAGTGCGAGTTTTGAATAAACAATCCTCTTCATCCTTACTTGCAAATTGATTGATCCAAGAGATTTTTTTATAGATTGTTGTCAATTGGCAACAGATATAAAACATCCATAAGGAAGTCCCATTTCCCTCTGAGTGGAGGGCCACAGGCAAAGCTCAGGCACAAGGTGCCAACCCACAGTAAAGCAGCACCTTTCCATTAGATCCCAGTCTACACTGACTTGCCCTGCCCAAAACCCAGTGCCTCCCACAGCCTGACCTCATTAAACACCATTAAAACTGCTCAAACATGATGGCAAAAGTCTGCACTGCACCAGAGCATCTCAGGAACCACACACTACACATTACCAATGTGCGGAGTGTTTTCAAGCATTCCCAAATAATTGAGCCTCATACCTCAGAGGATGAGAAAGCGCAAGTGATCCAACAGCCCAACAGATATATTTACACAAGCTAAGGATGAAAGCATGAAGCACTACAATACTACAATACTCAAATTCAACAACAACAAAACAGCATTCAGACACAACAGCAGGCACAAAAATCACCATTGTATGTTTTGTTTCCAATCATTCCAGCTCCAAGCTACTAAAAACTACAACATATACCATTCTGTACTTCTCAGCTATACCAAATCCTACCTTCACTTTTTTGTTTTAATTCAAAGACATACTAATTGTTGTGAACACACAAAGAATTACCTGGAATAACACTTCAAATGCAAATTAAGGGCTCTGTAAAATTATTGTAACGCAAGAGTACCATGTTTTATTAACAGCAGATTTGCAAGGTTAATTTTCAATTATGTATTTCTTATTACTTCCCTAGCTGTCTTGCTATTATTAAATTTAAAGAGGAAGAGACTTTCAATGTGTCCAGCTTCTGTGGCATTATTACTGATAATTATTCCTATTTTCCAATTTGTGTTACTCTCGTGTCTTGCAAAATTTGTAATTAATGAGCAAATAATTATAGCAGTACTTACTAGAGCTGCTTTAGTTAAAGCTGTGTCAGCTTTTGCATTAGGATCCCCATTTTTCAAGGGTTTATAGCTCAAGCATAAAAATTCTCTGGGCAGAGCCTTGTCATAAGAGCTGTCTGCTGAGCATGATTTTTTGTTTTTAAATATTTCTAGGCAGCACAATTTTTTTTAAGTTATGTAGACTTAAAAAAAATAAATTTTAAGATTCCAAGGACATTAAGTTTACAACTCTTCATTTTTCTGTGCTCCAATATCTCTGAAAGCAAGACATTTTATTTTAAGGTGAAGGCATTCACCTTTAGAAATATGAAATAAGATGCTTCAGCAACTCCAAAGACCAGAACCAGGTTTTTAATGCCTGGTGGTCATTAGCTTTACAAAATAGACACAGAAGAGAGCTTGACATTCAGGGATGTTTATGCTGATCTCAACTGGTTAAGCATTCATGCACATACTCAATTAAGGCACATGAGTGGTCCTTAGGACTCAACAGGTCTGGCCACACTCTCTGAGATTCACACGCTTTCACCGCCCTGATTCAGCAAAACAAAGCATTGCTTTTGATGCAAGTTTTTGGCTAAACCTATTCACTGCAAGCTGTTGTCCTCATGCTTAGGAAAACTGAGCATCACAAGGTTCAGCTCTTCAAGATGCTGAGGACCCAGTAGTCCTTAAACCCTTAAAAAGCTCAGCATCTTTTTGGGGAGGTGTCCAGCATCATGCAGTGTCCTGTCTGGTGCCAGTATAAGACTTATCACAAAACTGTTGCTTTGCTTTTGTCTGGAAGAGGAAACCCAACAGGGAATAGCAGCAGATCCCAAAGCACAAAGGTTTCTACACACCCCATACACTTTGCCACAAAATAAAATTTTATAGGGACAGCTCAAGAGCAAATAGATTCTGCAAAATTTAGTCACTCCAGGAAAGCACATCACAGCTGTTTCCTCTACACATCCTACATGTGCCCCTTTATCACTGCATCTTCTATACATCTCATGTACTCCTGCAAAGAGCCTTGGAAGCCACTCTTGGAGTCGTTTGACCTCAATCCTGAGTTTAATTAAAGGAAAACCACTGTAATTCAGGAAACAGGGAACAGCAACAAATCAGCAGTGCCATACATATCAGCTTTAGTTCATACTATTTAAAGAGTAGAGTAGGTTAAGACATTTCCAGCAGCAAAAATACACATTAAAAAAAAACCAAACCAAAGCAACAACAACAAAAACCCCCCCACAGCACTACCAGAAAACATAGTCAGAAACAAGACAAAACCAGAGAAAGAGAAAACTTACCTGCATCTGTCACAGCAAGTAATGGAAAGCAAGACTCATACTCTTGAAAATCCAGGCAACTCAACCCCTAAGGCTTCTACCCAGGAGAAGGACTGGTGGACTCTGAGCACCTTTTACTTACTTTCCCTTGACTACTATCAGCTGAGACTCTTCACACCCTCACTTGGTATAATTATCTCCTCATGATTGACTTAATCTTCAATGAGGGGAACCCATTCCTTAATCTATTAGTCAATCCATAGCCACAACAGTGGAGCCTTTTCCCACAATGACTAAGGGGATGCAAATACAGCTTCTCTTGGTGTCATCCTAATGACCAAACTGTATTTTAGAAACCTGTACTATCATTGGCAAACCCACCAGTAATTTGCAACCTCTGTGTTACAGGAATTCCAATATCTTCATTTCTGCAAAGCACATACGCAGAGCCTGGCCCAACCATGGACAATGTTTTTAATCTATAATAAAACCTTGCCATGCAAACCAACTGTTCCTTCTCATTTTAAGTGCCTGTCTATCCTTCAGGTAAGTTTTTTCTCTTGCTCCCGTAATGTCATGAGCTTCCCCAGTTAAGATTAGTTTGCTCAATCTAGTCAGAGGAATCTATATGTGCTGATATTCCCTAGTTGTTGATGGCCTTACATTTTGACTGTAACCATGGTGCTGCTGGATTTATCATGGCTATACGGCACAATGTGTATCTCATCATTCTTTCCTGGCAGCTTCGTATAGCTTTTATCTAGCTGTAAAAATAATTTACATTTCTTGAGCATCTGAATTAAAAATAAAATAGAACTATGACATCAAGGGCTGGAGATTTTATGTAAATTTATTTATAAATATAAATCACATTTAGAATGCAAAACTACACAAGTGTCTTCTACAAATCACCCATCTCTTAAAGAAATTAATTTTATTTTATTTTTTCTTTAAGAATAATGCCATGACATATTATCTATATAGTTACAATGTGAATGAAAACTCGTTAGAAAATCCAAAGTGAAACTTGGGTACCCTGGGTTGCCAATGAGCTCCATTCTGTGATAAGGAATGTTTTCACTTCTATGCCAGTGACTTGAAGTTGCTGCAGGTCACCAGCCCGTGGCATCCTCCATCAGCTGCTCCTGGCCAGAGATTAAATTCTGGCTCCACTGAAGTCACCGGCAAAGTCTTGGTTGGCTTTACTGGGGCCATGATGCTCAGCTGTGCTAAGTGATGTACAGGAAAAGCAGAGACATCACAAGTCCATTTCATAGTGATGGTTGCACACACAGCTCAAGCACCTGCTCCAGAGGTTATATTATTCAAATATTCCCAAATAACATTTCTGGGAAAAAAACAGCTACTTGAAGCTAATTCCAATACACTCAAGCATCACAAATCTGGGTATTTTTAATTGTCTTTTGGGATTTCACAATGGTATAGAATATATTTTTTAAAGTGGGATACAAGCAATGGGGTTTTTTCTGAATATAAAGCTATTTTGAGCAAATAATGTAACAGTAGTTATTTTAATTTCAAAATGGTCATAGATTTTGAATATAAATATGGCTTCATAAAACTTGTTTTAAAACTTACGGCAGCTTCTCTCTGCTCTAACCTTAGGCTTTTCCTTTTAGCGCCTTCTGGTGCTTGGTTATTTTAATATTGTCTCCTCTTACACAAGATCTCTATTTAATATTTATGGGGGGGGAAAAAGTGGTTGTTTTCTTGAATTTCCAATAACATAATCCATACGCGGTCTCTGTTTTGATGAACAATTTTAGTATAACGGCTCTTCTATTGGTGGAAGCAACATCCAAACCATCTCAGAGGCCTCTGAAATTCTCATCCTTCTGCTACACTGAATTCTTCACTGTGCAGTCCTAATCCTATTGCACTTTATCAGAAAAAAGGTGGAGAACTGTTTCCTAAGGAAAAAAAGAAAGTGTAAAAATATTAAGTGCCAATGCTCTGCCCTTTCTTTAGCTTTGCTTCCAAACTCTTGGTTCAAAAGTAAGAGAGAAAATGACTTCTCCTTTAGACAGACACTGTGCATGCTGTTTTCTATGCTGAACCTGTGTAATCCACACCACCCAAATTTCTGAACCTCTATCCATCACACCAGATCTAAAAGTATCCGGCTGCACTTTGGTAAGTCCTGCAGAGCACTTGCAGACAAAGTCAGCTCCCATCTCAGACATATTAAAATTGTTATTTAAGAATTTAATTTGATTTAACTTTTCAGTTAACATGCAATTTAACTTTGCCTCTCACCTGCTGCACAATTCTGCTTGGCTTTTCTCAAGTTCCCCCATGTCTGTTCTCATGTGTGCTGCTGCTTTAGGGGCATCCCCACTTGCTTGTAAAGATGGTACCTCAATACTGCAGTCAATGATAGAGTTTGGAGCACAAGGAGCACAGGCTCAGGTAAATTTTGGCTTTCAAATTAGTTATAATCTGACATCACAGGTTTTAAATTTGTTCTTTTGAATTTTACCTTCTGAGAAAACGTAATTAACTGCACAGGGAAGGAACCTCAGGATTGAAATGGGAAATACTCACAAAATGATCCTCTGGGATGTACCAGGTTAGCAACTTTCTGTGGCTGTTTTTAACCATTCCATAAAATTCCTTAAAAGAAACTTAATTCTCGGTTAAGGCCCATGGAACAACCTGAAAAAAAGTAAAATGGATAATCTGCTAGATTAGCACTGAAGGTATATTTCTAATTTTAAATATTTAGTTTATCAGAACTACAATACCTTTTCTACCTAATTATTGTCTTCACCAGCATATTCAGAAGGTGCCACGATGTTGTGGGCAGAATACAGTCATATTCCACAACACCACATTAATCTTGATATTTGCAGGGTAGCAACATTTACTGTGAACAGCCAGAGAGCGATGGCTATGGACCGCTCAGCATCACATCCAGGCTGGTGCTGGACCAAGCGCATTCATCAGAGCATCCCAACGATGGAGAAGAAATGAAGACATAAAAAAGAAAAAAAAAATGAAGGTGTGTGAATGAGAAATGTCGTAATTAAGAGAAGCCAAGTTAACTGGAGACTGGTTTAACGAATATAGAGTAGTTTTACATCTCAGGAGGGAATATTACTGTTACGACCTCAGACAGGGCCCGAGGCCCCAGTCAGCGAGGAGTTCATGTGCTTCAGTCCCATTGCAGACAATTGGATTTAAGCACATGTTTAAGTACGTGGCTGAGCAGGGACGGTTTGCGAGATCTCTATAAAAGCACAACCTTCCATTCTCCCAAACCATATGGGTTTGGCTTCCCATATGGAGTGACAAAATAAAAATATAATCTAAAAATAGCTCTCAAAAAATGCACTGGCTGAAGGCTGCTTCCTGTGCTACAATTTGATTAGCCTTGTGTTTTATTTCTTTAGCAGCGATTTCAATTTATCTCTGATTTGGAGCATGAAGATCCGCTTTTATAGTTGTAAGCAGAGGAGAAAAAGGCATCCGGGAAGCAAATATAGAGAGCTCTTCTGGTTTTATAGGAGCTGCAGGAACATGTAAAATGATTTTAGAGCAGCAGAAAACAAAGTGACGCCGGGAGACGATCTATCTTTGCAATCTGTATTTAAGTTCCCTGTCAGCCCCTCCGTGAGTGCAGAACATTACATATTCTGTGCAGCTCCAAAGTAACCTAAAGGAGCCAAAAATTGTCAGTGCAGAAATCCCCTCTGCGGAAGGGATTGCTGCCAGCACGGCTCCCGACCTGCTCGACGCAGCGGCCGCACGCAGCTCCCTGACAGCTCCTTCTGTCCACCACGTCGAGAGGAGCTGGAGGAGCCGCTCCCATGGTGTCTCGGCGTTGATGGATGGTATCAAATGCAAACATTCCCATTTGGGCTCTGCTGTAAGGTGCTGCTGTAAAATTCATAAACTTTTTTTGTTTTAGAAAAAAAAACCTAAGAATTTTAAATTCCTTCCCACTTCATCTGGGTCAGGGAGCAAAGCACCAATCAAGAACCTAGGGAGCTGCTGGTGGCATCTAAGACCTGAAACAGCTTTGGGATAGAGGAAGGAGGAAAGATCATTCCTGGTTGGTGCCTCCTACTTTCAAGTTCTTACTTGAAGACTCAAGAAGTCTTACAGCTGGGCTTAACAAGAATTGCTTCCTTCCTCTTGGCACTGGAGGACAGCTGGGGAATGGCATCATGGCACAACACATTAGCATCCCTCAACAGCAGCTGCATCTTGAATAGATGAAGAGCTGATGAGCCCCACACTGGCCACGGGGTCTTCGTGTGCCTGGTTTGAGCCTGACTCAATGAAGTGTCTCAACATGGATCCTTCCTTCAGGATCTGGTATGAAGCTCCTGCAACTCCACAAGATGCCCATGGCTGCCTGGGATTTGCTGCTCCCTGATTTAGGTTGCAGCTTTAGGCTGAAGACCAGGATTTAAAACCCACAGTGGCACCACGGACATGGATGACTGTCATTTATTTTTCTGGGCTATACAGGTCTGCCCAAACCATGCTTATCCTTGGCACTTCTAAGAACCCAGGGCAAGATAACTGCTCTGGCTAGAGACAGACATTTCTCTTTATTTATGCCTTTTGACAAAATAAGTAAGCAAATAGATAGACAGCAGATACACAGATAACTAAAAACATTCACATTCAGCTTTTGAGGGTGATGGAGTAAGTCATGTCTCGCTGTTCCAGCATTTCAGTTTTCCCATACTTGTGAGCTTGCTTGTTTTTAAGCAAATAATGAGAGGCCTGTGGCTTTCCTGCAGGCCTCTGACACTGCTTTAATAATGCATCCTCTGGGAGAGCTTTCTGTCCAGTTTGTGGGTTAATATTTGTTGCTGCATTTGCAAAAGTGAAATAAAACCCGCAAAAATAGTGTTTGCAAGAAAATGATGCCTCCCTCCTTGGTGCAGGAGGGGAGAGTGAGCACAGGTGGGATGGTACGGAGGGGGCAGAGCAGCTCCCAGCTCCTGTGCAGCCCAGAAGTATTGAATCACCGGTGAAGGGACAACCCCTTCACCAGCCATTTGCACCAGCTGGGTAACTGGGGCAAGAAAAACCCAGTAAAACCAAAAAGTTCTGGACACCAATCAGGCTCTCAGATGCTCATCTCCACGCCACAGTCCCAGCATTTGTGGCAGTTTGAAATAATGTTTATTTGGGGGTTTTCTTTCTCTCTCTCTCTCCAATCTATTAAAGCTTTAGGAATGACTTTTCCAATCTGAATAAAAACTCTAGATTTACCCATAAAAGATACTTTTATAATATCTAAGATATATTAAAATCCAAAGAGGGAAAATAAAAGATATCTAGAGTGGGAAGAAGCTGAGCTGGAAAAGCTTTGGAAGAGAAAGGATTAGAAGTCAGCTTTTCTCTAAAGAATTTATATAGAGAAGAAAAAAAATCCACTTTGGAAACAATTATTTACAGAGTTCAAAGTATTTGGCACCCTTTGCTTTGGTAAGATAAGGGGCAAGAAATAACATCCATAGTCACAAGGAGTTAGCCCAATTACTTCTGTCAGCAAAACTAATTTTACAAAAAAATGCATTTCTTCTAGGAAGAATCCTTTTCTTGCTTCAGATTAATTTTTACATTGCTAATAAGTCTCTTAGCAGTAGATTAGAAGTGCCTCTTCAGCCAGGAACAGGCGGATGGCCCTGAGCACAGCCAGCGGTCTCCTCTCCAGAAAAACCCTGATTGAAGCCAAGGAGAATTTCGCCTGAGGAGGTTCGCTGCAGGTGTTTGGTCCCGTGCCTGTAACCTGTGCTGTTACAGAAACTGTTAATCATTATTATACCCCACCAATCTTCAGAAACAAGATCTAGGACTTTTCTGACCTTTTTACCTCACCTTGCATCCTGAAATGAGAGGGCATTTTCAGGGCTTTGTGCTCAGAGGTTAGAAAAGGGTCCCCCTGCCTGGCAACCTGTCTAAAGCCCACGAACCTTAAAAATATGTCCAAAATGGTCCAAAAACTATCTGAAACATCCCAAACCTGGCACCTGCTGAGCCAAGTAAACCCTCTAAGGCCAATGTAAGTTCAGAAGAATTTAACTTCAGTAAAAAAGCAACGGATGAAAGATGAAGACAACCAAGGAGAGCCCTCTCTGGCTGTCATTGATGGGTCCAATGTTCCTGAGCTCCGCAGATGTGGCACATCTCCAGGAGAGATGCCGAAAAACATCTGGCTGGGCTCTCTGGAAGTGAACAACAGCAGGAGCAGGAAGATGAGTAAAGCATCTGACAAAAATTACAAATCTAAATCCTGCACCCAGAAAAGGGACTAAATTCTTTAAATTAAGTTACTCTGTTTTAATTCCTCGCTTTCCTCAATTTTTTGTTCCAAAGGCTTTGTGGCAATTGCTGTCAAAGAGATAAGTAAATATTTTCTTGCACTGTGTGGAAGATGATGTCAGGCAGCGATGGAAGTGAAATACTGACTTTGCATAACTGTTTGTACCTCAGATAGAATTTACTCATTTTGTGAGATTATAGAAAGTGCATTCTGTGATTATATACGCCCCCAGAGGCCTCATGGAGGTGAGATTATGCATCTTGCAATGTTATTTTATCAGGAAAAAAATGGACTAAGTAAATAAAAAAACTGCAGGATGTGACTTCATCGTGGACTGTTGACATCTGCTTTAAAAGATTTAAAAGATGTTACTACGAATATCAGAGTTGCTAATGTAGATGATGAAGAAATCATAGGTCAATCATATAATAATAAATATTAGCATAGGTTTCCCAAGGCCAGAAATGGCTGAAATGGTAATTGGAATTACGATTTTACTCTTGAATTATGTGATACTGAAAACACTTTGGTCGCTGCTGCTTTCCTGGAACTGCTCCATTAAAGCCAAGCAGACTCACTCTCCAATCTTTCTTATTCCAAGAAATAATGTCACCTTTACATAAGGATTATTTTTCTTTCAGGTGGGCACCCACATCACCCCAGGGGCTGTCTTGAGCTGGAGGTCTGTGATCCCTATTGCTCTGGGTGCCGGTCTGAGGACCCAGCACCCCACCTCTGTTATCCCTGTTAGTTCAGGTAAGGTAGAAAAAGAGGAAAAAAGCCTCACAACTGTGCTGTTGGCTCGAAGTATATAACCTCATCCTCAACGATTTCCCTCTTAAACACCAGAATAAAGTGCTCTCAGAACGCATTAAAGCAATAGCCGATACATTAAATTTGATAAAAGACGGGTCCAAACAATATGGTTTAAATTGACAAAATACCTGAAACTCATTGCACTATTTATGATACCACTGAATTACCCTGGGTGTGCAGAAGGCACACACAAAAAAAAAATGTGGCTGCAGCTTTAGCACAATTCATTTTAGGAGTTAGGTAACACCTTGTGCAGCAAAACATCACCGCAGCCAGGCTGGTGCTGCAGAGAAAATGCTTCTTTCCAGAGGGTGAGGGAGCCAAAAATCACTTTAAAGCACTAAATACCATCCTTCACCTGCTCTTCCCGGCTTCATACATCCCTCCCTGCGATGAAGCTGCAGGAATTTGTCCCAGAGCAGTCTGAAAGTCAGAAGCTGCTACACGAAAATATTTGAAATAATAGGAGTTGCTGAGTGATTACTGTATTACCTGGGGATTCCTGCCAACTGCTGTGTGTGGTGGGCTTTGGAAATGCCACTAAATCATATTTTTACAGAGAGAAAAAAAATAAACCACAATATAATCCTGTAATGCTATCTGAATATTGTTGGGCTGTTTTCCTTTAATGCTAGGAAGCTCATAGATGAGCAGTCACATTCCAGCTGGTGTCTAATGCCAAAACATTCCCTGTGAAGAAATCCGGATATGCCACGAGTATTTTAGCATGGTTACACAAAAGTCTAAAATTAGGTCATAAATTATATAATCTTTCAAGGAAACAACAAATTTAATGACTATGCCAAACCAGAGATAAAAGCTGAGGAAGGAAATAGCATCTTTCTCATTAAATATTAAGGATAAGAACCTTCAAACATTTCCCACTGATGAACTCTGTGGGAGTTTGGCATCTGTATTTGTGTGTATTCTATAGAATATGCTTATACATCATATACAAGTGCTGAATGTGATTTATGGAGCACACATACATAGTAAGTATATTTATAATGCACAAATATATTTTGCCAAGAGCAGAGCAGGTGATTAGCGACAGTTTCCTAAGAGGTTTAATCAGATACCATGATGGCTTATTTCCAGTGTTGCTCCAAAAGGGGTTTTTCATGACAGAGTGCTCAGAAAGAGCATGTAGAGGCATTTCTTTTTCACACTTACAGCAGCAGCAGATATCACAGACTTAGACATCAGCTTTGTGCATCCATGGTGGGACTGCAGATCTCTGTAAAAGAAGAAAAATGTGACCAAATTATAGCAATGGATGTGGAAATTCCCAGCAACCTTTGAATCTCTCTCCTAATGCTACCATGCTACAGCCTTTCTTCCAACCTCACACGAGCCAAATCTGATTTGATCTGTTTGAAATAATGAAGGGGTAAGGTCTTGCACGTATTCTCTTCAAAGTTTGAAGCAATTCCCCTGGGACTGGTGGCCAGCGCTGATGTCCTGAGTATGTTAATGAGAGGGAAAGAGAATCTCTGATGGGTTAAGCCAGATAGTGCTCCCCTCCTCAATGTCATCAAAACCTCTCTGATAACCATGTCCCTTTTTTCAAAGATTTGAGTCATTTGTGGCTTGACTATATAAGCCTTGCACTGAACCCTGGGAAAACTGCTGTTGATGCCCTTGGCAAATTCTTATCCTAAAAAAGCATGAAAAAAGAGGACCAAGTAATTTCAATTCCATAAAATATATTAAATGCAGCACACAGGTATGTAAATGGGAAACTCCATAACTGTAATTTGCCCGTTTAGAGCCTGATCTAAAGGCTATAAAAGTTAATTTGAAATCTTTTCATTGATTTTAATGGCCTTTAGATCGGGCCCATATTATTCACTGCATATCATGTTTGTTTCAGTGCAATAGTGTATTTATCTAAAGCATGAATTATGTGCATTGTAACACACACAGATCCACTGCTTATTGTCCAAAGGCAAGGCCTGCGAAATTTATTGACTTTAACAATGCATGTAAAACCTAAAAATCAAAATAAAGTCCCAAACAATGATTACACTTTTTAAAAGTGAGATAAAAAAATGAGACGGCTTTCTTTTCATTATATACTAATACAATCTAAATGTATTTTAAGCATCATGAAATCCAAATGGAATTTCTCACAATTTGTCATTTCTGACTGCAGTGGTTCAACAAAAATTACATGTAAATGATTCAAAACCTCTTGAAGAAACAGCATTTTTTTTCTAATTTGAGAAGAAGAAAAAAAATATTTCAACCCAAGCTCAGAAAGGGATAACAGCATTACAGTGGCTGCACAGATAATTTAGCCACTCATAATGCTAAATCCTTCTCAAATGCTTTATTGCTATAAGGTGGCTAATACCAGCCTCTACACAACAGGGCTCCCATAGCATTAACCATGAGAGATAGGCTTCCAGAAAGAAACTATAGCAAAGTAATTGTAAATCTCTAATGATGCATAAAACCAAGCTGAATTGGTCCTGAATTCTCAGCATAAAAGAAATGAACCATCAGAAGAACCAATTCTGGTGGCAGTATAACATACCCCAGTGTGGAAACTGTTTATGGTGTCTGCTGCAGTGGAAATATTCCTACTAATACGCAAGCAATACAAATTCATTAAAAATGCCCAAATGCTGCAACTTGTCATGACACCATGTGTGACATTAAAAACAAATCATTAGCCAAAAGAAAACCTCATCTGTACCAAAACAGTTCACCGTCAGCTTTCTCAGCCTCAGCCAGTTGTCCATATGATAAATTCAGAGTGTTCTGCATACTTTTAAACCCATCTTGCAACACTTTCAGGGTGATGCTGTGCTCCATGACAGTGACAGCCCCATGGGGCTGGGCTGTGTTGGAGCTCTGCCCCATCAAGACTGCACATCCCCAGGTGCTAAGCTGACCCCAGGCTGACAATGTGGACAGGAGACCAACTTCATTCCTTTCCTCTGGTTTGCTCAAGAGGAAAGAAGTGCTGGACCTCCAGCAGTGGCCTTCAAGGGTGCATAGCCATGGCCATATATCGCTCAATTAAAAAAAAATCTAATAAAAAATTTAAATCCATAATTAATTATACAATTTAATTAATTAAGATGCAATCCACAAACTCTAACAATGAACCCAACTCATTCCAGAATCATAGAATCATTAAGGTTGGAAGAGATCTCTAAGATCATCATCCCAGCACCACCATGCCCACTAAACCACGTCCTGAAGCGCCACATCCTCACGCTTTTTTGAACACCTCCAGGGATGGTGCCTCCACCACCTCCCTGGGCAGCCCCTTCCAGTGTTTGACCATTCAATGCACAAACCTGGACCTTTATCTATTAATCCATTGCTGTCCAATGGCAACTTGCTTCAGAAGCAGATCAGAGTGATTATCTGAGACCAGAAATCCCTTACTCATGCCCCAGTAAGGCACAGCACATGCAGAGGTTGTCCACCCTTCCCCCTGCAGCCTTACCCAAGAGCTTCAGTGTGGCCTTAAACACAATTTCTTTTGAGGTGAGAAGCCAGCCTTACTTTTTGCATCTAGAAAATCTCTGGCTTTTTTCAGACACTGTCAAGAGGTATTGCATGGGATGAAGCTTTGCTAGCACCAGGGCATCTGTCCACTGAGAGCAAGATTGACAAGGCTGAAACGGTTGGGTTTGTCTGCTTTCTCATTTCACAACTCTAAGAGCCAGACATCTGAAAGCTCGGAGACATCATTGCACAGTGTCAAAACCGGCGAAGTCACAGATTTCAAATCTGCATACGTGGACAAAAATAGGGCATATCTGAAATTAATTAAAATTTCTAGGCACTACCTAGAGAACAATATTTATCCATAATAAGCATGCATCACTGTATATGACATTTAGTGCATGGTTTTTAGTGAAGCTGCAGTTTTAGAGTCTTCTGCGTAGGACTCGAAGGCTTAGCAATAACTCTACATTTTAAAAAAACATTTTAAAGAATGCTCTTATAAACAAACAAACAAAACCAAAAACCCAAACAAAAACAACAAAACAAAAACAAACAAACAAAACAGAACAAAACCAAAAAAAGGCAAATGTCACTGATTTAAAGACAAACTAAAATGAAATGAAATGCAAGTGACCCGCTGGGGTTTTCTATGCTTGAAGTTGCAAATATCTGCATCACATACTACATGTGCAGTATAGAACATACTGTAACTATGTATAGGTGCTACAGCTGTATCTATAATCCCCGTGGAAATGATGGGAAGAAAAGAGAAACAATTTTGTGGGTGGTTTTAAATAAAAACAACAAAGCATTGATCTGACTCCGTTCCTACTGCAGTTAATGAAATTTTTAACACTGACAGCCATAGAAAAAGTTAGGATAAGAATAAAAGGTTAAGAAATTAAGTTTTCCTATTAAATATCATCCTTGTGTGTATATATATAATAATAATTGAATGGAGAAACTGATGAAAAAGGGAAAACTGCTGCAGGCATAAGAGAGAAATGAACTAATTCACACTGCTACACACTTAGTGGGTGAAGTGCTGGCACTGTAAGCATCTTTTTTATTTACTTGTGAGTGGGGGGTCTTACCCTGTAAGCAATTTTTATGGCTGTTCATTCTGGAAAAAAGTCTGAACTACTTGACCCCTTGCCCTGAGGATCTCGCAGTAGTAAGTGCTATCCAAGATACTCCATCTGACATCTCTATATTCAAAGGTACCTCCATTTTTCCCAATCAAATCAGAACAACTCTAATTAAATTTAAACAAGAAGCTAAAGTGAGATGAATGGTTTATAGGTGCTGCAAGCTTCCCTACATTGATTAATAGATAAAGAATTCATACCTCCACCAAATTAGTTGACAAACCCTGCTGTAATTTATTCCTCGTACATGATGATCTGTAAGCACAGAGCACTCTAGGAGGGACTGAGCTACAGCTCGCTCTAAATATATTTTGTGCTGGTTGACTGCACCCACCAGGTATTTACATTCCACAAATCTTGTCTTCGTATTCAAAGTTTCTCAATACGGTTTTCATTTTAAATTAAAGTAGCAGTGGTTATTCTTGCATAGAATGCCATTTTTTGTGAATCAGGCTTGCAGCAGGGGCAGTTGCATTGGACCGTGCTATTTCTCGGTGCCCAATGAACTGTTCTGCTGACTTTTATTTTTTCCTTTTGTTTCCCCTGTTGTCCTGCATATTACTCTGCTCTGTAAGTGAGCAGCAAATGCAATTTCCTTTCACATACAGATGAAATTTTGCTAGAGCCGTGCAGCTGCCACTTCAAAATCAGATTCTTTAACCCTAAAGCCGATCCAGAAGATGCCTGACCACTTCTAAAGCCAAGCACTAGAAGAAGTTACACCAGGGGCTGCCTGATTCACCCAGCCATCGACAAGCCCCAGCCACCACAAACCAGGCTGGACCCATCCAGAGATGGGCTCCAACTTTTGGAGATGGGAGTGACTGAGCTTATTCTTAAGCAGTTTACTTTTTAGAATAATGCAGGTAAGATCAGGGTGTGAACAAGCAGTTGGCAAGAGATGTATGCAGGGTTTAATCTGATTCACCAATTACTTTGTAGTTCAAATTTTGCAAGGGGCATCCAGCCCTTGAGATGGATATCCCCGTGTCGGAAAAACGGAAATCAATAAATCTATTCAGAAAAACATAATTTCATTTCGCTTCTTAACCAGAAATTGAGATACACACATTTCTCGCTTCCCACTCTCCCCTCACTTAAATATATCCTGTGTTATATAAGTAATTGTTTTGAACCCACTCTAGGACACAGTCAGAGACATGACTCCAATAACACATTATCAGTAAAACAAAGCAAAACAGTTTCATGTTCCTGCTGGGTTTGTATATACACTCTTAAATGAGCAGATTCTCTCATTATTCACCATGATCTGGTCATTGTATGCTCAGTCACAGCTGTCACAACAGGTGACCCAACATCCTCCCCCTTCATGGCACTGCGTTTTCTCTTCAGTTTGTTGTTAAATTCCTCTGCTGCCTTTCTCTGGTGGCTTTGCTGTTTCCTCTATGGCTCTTCCCAGATTCAACTTTATAATTGCTTCTGAAACCATCCAGGGCTGGCAGACTCTGTGTACAACAACTCTTCATCTCGAGCATCAGTTCTCCTTTACAAGTTGATGTTCCTCATCCCATCACATGAAACCCAGTTTATCCACCAACTCTGGCCATGCTTTTCTTGCCTGGACCTTTCACTACTCCAAAATGCAATACACAGCAGCGTGTTGCAGAATATACTTTGAGACTACGCAGGAGCGAGAGGTTGATTCCTCTACCAGACCACATTTATCCCCTTATGCCAAACGACAAGTCTCCAGTGACTTAAAGATCTCCAGATGGGGCCTTGCCCAACATTATATTTAACATGAAAATTCTTTGAAATTAACGTTTATGCTCCAAAATGTCATCTCTTCACTTTTGTTTCTCTCTAAATTCCTTCAACAGTGGTTTGGGGTCCCCAGAATTGAGTGCAGAACTGCTCCCCTCCTGTTCCACAGATTTATGTCCTGCATTTTCCCACTGAGCTTAACACTCACTGGGTATAAATTTGCTGCTGAAAATCCTGTGACTTCTTAAATTATCAGCACTGTGCTACTGTGTACTAACAAAGTTTATCTGATACAATAGCATATCTTACATTTTCAGTTCTGTAACAAATGTTTTCTTAGCTGGTAGCAAGTCTTCTCTGATATTAAAGTACATCCAAATAAAGAGGCAATATATATTATCTTTTTGCTATTGTCTTTAAGGAATATTGTATAGGTTGAGGGAAAAAATATACACAATTCAACCTATTTATGCTTTGTAGACATCAGAATTTAGGGCCTGATTTCCAAAGGGCTATAATCCATGAGTCCCACTGAATTGCAAAGGCTGAGGAGGGAGAAACTAGACTGAAGGCCAGCTATGCAACCTTTATAAGTCCCCTGAAGCACTGAAAATATTGAGGCTAAACATTAAGGCAAAATCGTTCTACAATTTTACTTCAATAAAATTACACAGGAGAAAGCAAAATACCCAACTTTAGATTCACAGAACAAATAGATTCAGTACAGTACTAATACCATTTAGTTTGTTTTCTCCCAAAATCCCATAGTTAGAGGTTAAGACATGCATTCATATCTCAGGTTTCATCCACTTCAGACTGAAATCTTTTTTTCCTAACTTACACTTAAAGTACTGCCACTCTGTCCCTACAGCAATTACAACTGCATTACCATCATTTTTAATGCAATTTATTAGCTGACAACCGAAAGCAGAGGCAGCATCATGTATTCCTCAAGATTTCTGTTGGTCACCTAAACTTTAGTGAAGTCATCCTCTGTATTATTACACTTTACAGCTCTTGGGACATACTAATTACCATGTTGAGCTAAATTGACTTAAATTCTTGCTGCCTCAAAACTGAAGAGCGAATTCACTCCTCTCTTTCATATTCTTTCTCTTTTCCCAGGTTACCCTAAAAATCAAGTAATAATTGCTGGTATATGTGGCTTGACCCCTCCCAGGATGGGAAATCTCACAGGCTGGCATTTGATCACTTGCTAAACTAGAATGGGAGCAGCTCATCTGCTCTGCTATGGTGCACCTCTGCCCGAATGCAGGTCCATACTGCTCTTAAAGAAAACATAAAAATACAGTAGATGCGAGGAAATTAATAGAAGTGAACAGTGATTCGGAGGGAAACAAACCAGAACTGAAAGCCAGCATGCTGCAAAACCAACAGTGCAAAGAATGTAAAAGAAGTGAGCTTAGCCATATCTTTTTTTTTAACTTTGTTCTAACTGCTTTGATTTATGGCTTTACTTAACTTACTTTCACCAGAAATAATTGACTGGAATAAAAAAAATGTTGATTTTATTAAAAAATAAATGTCTGCCAAGCTGCAGCTGACTGGCAGGCATCATTTCTCTAAAGGTAACAGGACACACCCACGCCCATGGGGCAGAAAAAGCAGGAGTTTTGAACCCACGCTCAGTTTTACACACCATTTCTATAGCTGGAAAAGCTTCATGCTCCACATTATTAACCTATTTCTATTCAAGGATCCAGAAAAGGTGGCTGTGTCAGCTACCCAACCTGAAGTTCGAGACCTTTATGGGTGAGGTGACATTTTGGAGCATAATAACTACACAAAATCCTTATCAAAGATTGTCAGAGAGTTGGAATTACCAGTGGGTTTCAGTCAATAATTGTTAGAGTAACTGATGGGTAAGCTGTAACTCTTCACATGCAGTTCTTCTGTGGGAATGAGAAAAGCAGCTGGAAGGAATTCATAACAAGAGCCTTGCCGAGCTCAGAGAAATGTGATATAAACAGATTACTATTTCCTGTGGATATTGATGATAAATGAACTGAATTTGGTATGTCTAGGAAATATCACCACACTCTAAGCCATCAGAACTCCCTGTGGCTCAAGGTAAAAACCTCTCCTGTAACTAACGCGGACTCTATGTAAAGAAAGCACTAAGTATCTGGGTCACTAGAAATACAAAATTTGAACTTACCTCTTGCCCACTTTTCATTTAATTAATCTGTCCTGCGGGTTTTCGGTGTAATGAGTCATTGATTATTGCAAGGAGTGCTTTATAGGGTAAATTAATTCACAAAAGAGAAGCAGTAAGAAGTGCTAAGTAGCCAGATAAATAAATAAAAGACAAAGAGTGTTGGTCATCTGATTGCAAGTCAGCCCCAGGGGATGCCCATATCCATAAATCAGCTGCTTAGTGAACACTACCTGCGCTCTTCTTTACTCTTCTTTACCTATACCTACAGCTTCATAAAATATGAAAAATCCCGATAGACAAAACAAAAAGAAACCAAAACTCTTTTCTTCCACTGGAAATTAGATAACCTATAACAAGATGATAGCTAATTATACGACAAAATATATGCAAAAAAATGGCTTTTCCATTTAATTTAGAGAAAAAGTCTGTTCAGTGCATGGTCACTCAGCTCAGTGTAATAAACAGCATTTCTAAAAAGAAAACAAAGCAGGAAAGGTAGAATACCTACGGCTTTGGTTAAAAAGAGAAAAGGCTGATATTTGGAGAAGCTGGTTGTATCCTTGAAATTAATCTTAAAATACTTTTATGGGCATGGGCCAGACCTAAACATATTACCTGGCTTTTCACAGTGCTTCCAAAAAGATTAAATTCTCATGAAAAAAACACTGAAACAAGAAACATGCTCAATGCAAAGATGAAAAAGGAGCCACACTTCTCCTTGGCACATCTCTGGTTCTTGGAAACTGAAGCTTAGATGTCTGCCAGAAACATGCCACTAACATCCAAGCAAGGAAAGGTAACAACCACTTCGGTTTGAAAATATATATTTCTCCCATTCATAGCACAGGAGAGAAAAAAAAACCCACCACCTTTTTGCAGGAAAATATTAATAGAAATCACAATGTAAGCAGGGGGAAATGCTAAATTCAGGAAATAAATTAGCCATTTATAATATGCACTCAGATCTAGCCCGAAATGTGCTATTAACTCATTTTACACTGCAAACAGCTAGGAGCAAGAGCCACATCTTCCACTACGGGACTCATACAGTCAGATTAAAGCACATTAAAGGTACTCACCAAGCACGAGTGCTGTGAGATGGCCTTACTGAGCAACCTCTGAGCCCACGGCACTGATGATCTTGGGTAGAATAACTTCCATTTGTGCGAGATTCTTCTCACAGTAATGAACAGTTACAAGTCTAAAGCTGAATTAGAAACCCCAAGTTGAAATACGGTATTTAAAACATCACAAGGAGTCCTTTCCCTCCCTGGAGATCAGTGGTTCCCCAGACAAATGAATGGATTATAATGACCCATTGTGCATTATTTTCTGAAATGGGAAACTAAAGCCCTGTGTCAGGGCTCAGCAGATGGAGAGAATCCCCCAGTCAACACACAAAACTCAGAAAGTTTCATTTCTTGGCTTGAATAAAATGAGAAAGCTACTTTTCCCACATCAACAAACAGGTGAGTAGGAACATAGTTACAAACCTGAATTTTGGAGTGAATTCAATTGACAGAAATTTACTTGTTTGATAGCTCACAAAGTTGGGGTGCATTTCTGAGACAAGTTGCATGGATTTTAATTTTTGACCTGGGATTGATTACACAGTGAAGCTCAAATAACTGTTGACATAGGGCTTTTTTCCAGGTTTGTTTGTATATTATAATTAATATAAGCATGCAGTGAGAATATTCACCAAAAGAGTTGCATTCTGCCTTATTATTGTCTTGGTAAAATATTTTTTTATTTTCTTAAAATTGCATATGTTGCACACTGATGTTCCTTGAAATGCCTTACAAATAATGCTTTTATACATCATGTAAATAATACGTTATAATTTATAGGTTAGTTATTTTATTTTGGTGTCAATCAAAATTGGAAGCTGTATGAAACAGCTTTGGTTAGGCAAAAGAGATTTTTCATGGTAAGCCTTAATAAACTAATATTATAAGAGCTATCACAGAAAAACCTGCCATCTAATAATAAGCTTGTTCCTATTTATTGAAATGTTCCACCTTCTGTTTATTTGTAAAAAGTTAATAATTACAGCTTAGTTAAACTTATGTAAATAAGCAACTCTGCACTGGGTAAAACCCACGACACTGAGCTGCAGTTCTACCTAATTACTGAAGAGTGGAAATTGAGATTTCAGCCTTTTTTGCTGCAGCATACAACATTCCCCCGAAGAGGTATTTGATTTGTAAAGCAATTTCCTCCTAGGTCTGTCTTGCCCTTGCCCCACCAGGCTGGAAGCTCCAGTGGCTTCCAGTGGTCCCCGGAGCACACAGATAAGATGGTGGTGGTACTGCCTGTTCTCTTTCCAACCACAAGCTAAAATATGCTCAAAATTTTTTTCATTAAACATTTATTTTACAATTCTTGTCCTGTATTTGTCACTGAGATCTTACCACCCTATAGGGCGAGAAATGAGCTGCTGTCAAGCAGCTACATTGACTCCATATAAGAGGAGTTCTTGAGGATCCAACATCGATGAGCCCCAAAACGTACCCATATGCTCTGACCCCAGGGGAGCACCGCCATCCTGACTACCCCTCTTGAAAGCCTCCCAGCAGAGACTGGGACAAAGCTCAAACCATTGACTCCTGGAGACTGCACAAACACAATGGCTTCACTGCACACTGCCCATGCCACGGTGATGGTAACATTTAACCATGGTGGTTAAACGCTGACACCACCGCTGCCTTCCTTGTACACAGCAGACCTCTGGCAGCTGTTGATAAATGCGGTTTCAGGATGGTCTGTGTTAGAACACAGATATTTGTACTTGCAAAGCCACCTCCTACTGTGACCCAGCTAACCGCGGCCATATGGACCAGTGGGAGCACCGCACAGGTGGCTATTTGGTCAGGTTTGGCAGCAGCACTACCCAGCGGCCCTTCACGCTGCAGCAAGTGCCCTCCATAAATCACGTGTTAACACACATCTCTTCAGCAATTTGGAGACCATCCAGCTGGACCAGGGACACAGATCATCCACCTCTTGGGCTTGAGGTGATGGGTAGCTCAAATCATCTTAAGCCCTAAACAAGCCCTGGTCTTTCCACCACTCTTGGAGGTCATGTAGGGGAACAAGTCCACCTCAGCTGACATCAGCCTTTCTGTGTAGAGGAACCTAGGTGCTTGGATTACAAATAGAGAAAACACTTCTCATACCTGCTCCTGTCAGTATTTTTACTGCCTAGAGCACGTTGTTGTTGTTGTCATTGTTTTCCTGCAGAAAGGAGCAGCTCAGCCTGGATGGTTTAGAAATATCTCTTGCCTTCTTCCCCACAGATGGCAAACTCTTTGGTTTCTGCCACCACTAAACATACAAATAAATCATCAAGATATGATCTGCTAACATATTCAAAATTATGTTTGGTCTGAATATTTTTTCCTTTAGATTCAAACATCAATTTCATTTCATAATGAATACATGCTTCATCTCATAACATTTCATTTTTCATACATTTAGCAAAATTGCTTAACTGATACATTTTTTTTCAAAACAGCTTTATTTCTACCCTTAAAGCATGCAAATCAAAGATTCACACACTTACATAATGTGCAGAATTCCCTACTGTTGGTTCAATTGCTAAATCATAAAATATTCATAATAGCTACTTTTTTTTTTTACAAAATGAATTTGGTAGTCCGACTTGTTTATGTAAACCACATTAAGATACACAGACAAAATTGTACCATGTGGCTATTCCCATTTTCCTTCACTCCCCTCTCTGAAGGACAACGTCCCCAGCACCCACCTGTGCCTTATCGGGAATGGCGTCCAGGCACATCCAGCCCACACTCCACAAGCTTAATGCCCTGTGTAATTCTTGTCTGAACAGTTGTTCGCCGAAGACAAGAAGACTTCTTTCTATTTATTCCCTGAATAATCCACCCTATGAATTTACACCTAACCTACCCGCACATCCAAGGACCCAGAAACACAAAATATTTCCTACTGTGTTTTAAACCCACCTCCTCCTGGATACAAGATAAGAGCTTAACAGCTTTGACACTGCACTGTTTTCATATTCATGCATAAGTTATGGATACGGCAACAGATCAGCACTTCTTTGTGCTTCTCATTGGCTCTGGTTTGCTGCCTTAAACTGTCTGAGTCAAGGCCACGTTTTCATGCCATAGACGCTCTATTCAAATACCAGTATGACCACATTTTAAAAGCCACCCTGTACCACTTCATTGCCGCAGATGTCCTTTACATCTGGCAAGGGCCGTTTCTCTGCATGTCAACAGTAATTCAGTTTAACAGCTGTCTCTTTTGACAAGCTTAGTGTCAGACTCTAAAATGACAGGGTGACAGTTTTCCTTTTCTTTAACAGAACATAGTGCAAATTAACCATTTGAATGCAGGATCACTGAGCGCTTCCTGAGTACAGTTTTCAGAGTCGACTGAATAGGATTTAGGAATTGTTGGCATTAACAACCAAAGCTGAAAACCCGTAGGGTCTGGCAGATCAAGGCACTTCTCCTGTAACTGAGATTCATACCTGAAATCAAAGTGTTGGATGCCCAGAAAACCTTAAATTTATTTGGAATAGATGTTGGACGTAAACATCGGGAATTTGAAAACTGGTACGATCAGTACTTTTCCTGCATTGCATAAATACACAGGAGAAATTTCTGTATGTTTAAAGTGCTTGCTAATACACCAGTTAATAGTACTGTGCATATCAGCTTTCAAATTAAAAAAAAAATTAAACCAGCTTGTGGACAGTAACAAAGTGCCACCGCGATTTATGACCAACCAGTAAATGCTACAAAGACACCGCTTTAATCTGGTACAAGAGTGAGCTTTATGAGGCTGGTTGTATTAGGCTCACATAAAAGTGAATTTTAAAAAATATAAACATTATGCTACACATATTTAAACCACGCATTGATGCAAGCTGTACAGGGAGCCACATTGTTGTGTTGATGTTACACCATGGCTACCATGATGAGGAGGAACGATGCCCCTCTGATTTCATCCTTGCTCTACTGAAACCAATGGCAGACCTCAAAGTAACAGCAGTGGGACTAGACTTCAGCTCACAAATTTTATGTTAATTTAAAGAACTATGAAAGCTTTTCTGCTGTTTGTTACTGGGTAAGCAGTTACATCTAAAAAAATAATGGCTTGAAAGAATGGTACAGAGAGCGTAACATTTAAATGCCTTTACTAATTGGCGTTGTTTGCTTATTTATATGTTGCTGTAAGTATTTGTACGTGCTACCCATTGCCATAACATCTACGCATCTCATAATATTTAGCAAGATTCACACTCAAATGCCTATTACTATCTCTAAAAGCCATGCCCATTAATATGAGATTTCTCATGAACTGTTCAGTCCCATAATACAAGTCAAGTTCTTCCTCTTATATATTCAGCTCTTTTCAACACATAATTGGTATTGAGCTGCAGAAGAAGTCACTTATTCTCAACCACGCTATAGCCAGGTCTCTCACACAGTGAAATTTGGGTGTCCTAGCTCTGCAGGAGCTGGCAGAGAGATGCTGATGGTGCTGACCTCCTGAGTGTCTCCTCCCTTACCCAATGTGCCCACCTCTTCACTTTCATAGTCCAGGAATTCATACTTCCATAGCCAGAGGTGAGCCTCTGTAAAGGGAACATATCACTAGTATTTTATTAATATGTCATAAAGCCAACTCAGCTGCAAACACATTTTTTCAGCTCAACATCAGCCCCATGGGAGTGTGCAGGTTGCTGGGCTTGAAGGGGTAGGTTGTTATTAGTATTGCGCACAATGATATGTTATATTGAAAATATTTAACTTCCCTAATATCTATCCCATGCCTGAAACACTAATAATTGTATAACTTAAGCTAAACAGCTTACTATTCAGCTATAAATTTTATGGCTACTATCTTCACCTCTTATGAAGTGTGAAAAGAGGCTTCATATCTGTCAGTCTTTTCTCAGAAATGACTTTCGCTGATTACTTAAACTTTCGTTAAATAAGCTTTCCACAAGCTGTAAAAACAGAACACAGTAGGGAAAAAATTGGCTCTCTTTTAAAAGTGCTGTAAAGTCTCTTTTTGAATGTGTAATTAGAAATGTGTAAACTCTTTTATGGATATGTGAGAAGCACACACAAAAAATTTGACATTCCATGCAAGTATTTCTGTGTGCTATCAAATTTCATTGTATTTCGCAGAGACCAAAACTATACAGACCCAAAATACACATACATTAGTGGACATGAGTTATTTGCCAAGAAGGAATTTACATACAGTACAAGTAAAACATCCTAATTTAAATCTACGACAATGGATACTCACATTCTTAAAGAGAAATCAGAGTTGTTTGTCTTTCTGCTCGTATTTATACAGATTGCAAAGCTGTTGACAGAGCACGATTTGAGCTGGGCCTTTCCAACTGCTTACTGTTATTTTTATTGCCATTGTCAGCTATCTTTCCCATATTGAGAATGAAGCTTAGATGAAGATGTTCTGATTTCCCAAATCCATACACAAACACAAAGAAATGCCATGCAACCCAGCGGTCAGACAGGGAGGAAACTCCCCAAAATCCTCAGTCGAACCAATGCACTTTTCTGTCTTCATTTTCCCCTGCACGCACAAGTGGCCCATCCCCAAACCAGACTCTGCAGATGCCCTGCAACCCCCTTGTACCTTCATTGCTTTCAAACCCTTTCCCTTCTCATAAAACTCCCATTATTTGTGCTGAAAACTTATTTTGACTTTGAACTTCGTTATCAGCTCCGTGGCACGGCAGGGGCAAGCAACTTCATCTAAAAATAAGCAGAAAAGACTCATAGACAAGGGAACATGGGTGCTACCCCTGTGTGATTTCCCACCTCCCCGGAAGAGGAGACAGGGCATCTCGGGGACACAGCGATGGAAAGCCTCCCCCCTCTAAACTAGTAGGATGTTTGCTTGAAAAGCCAGTGGATGTCACGCTGTGTACCCGTACTGTGCACTATAAATAGTAATGTCTTCTATGCCTCTCTCCATGGAAAAACCTGCAGGAGGGGAAATAGTCTCAAATCTGTGTAGTTTTCAAGCCAAAGAGAGCCAGGCTCATTCTCTCCTCTGTGGGGAAGCCATAGGTAGGGGGTCTGCTCCTCCAACCCCACCGAGTCAGAGGAGCCGGAGAAAAAAGCAGGTCCCAGCTAATGAACCTGGGGGTGAAGAGCTGCCCCCCACTGCTCCCCAACCTCCCCATCCCCAGCAGGGCCCACAGTCATTTGCCATCCCCCTCGGGAGCAAACTCAGCCCTTCTTAGCAGAAGGTACATCGTTAGCAAGTGGCACTAATCGCCATACAGCTCCTCACTCCCTAAAGCATCCCTGTCTGAGGGGAGCACATCCCAAAGAGCAGCTGGTGCTAGAGGCTGCTCCCCCTTGAATCCCACAAATTTCCAGCACGGAAATGGTGCTGAAGACTCCTGAGGAGAGCAAAGAGTGCCGCACTCTGCTCCCCAACCTCCCAGTAAAGATATTAGTGTCATTATTGTTATTTTTCTTTAATTCCCAAGAGAGTGATTCAGACCCCACCTGCAAAGTGCAATAATCCCGTTGATTGCAGCGCAAGGCCACCACCCCTGCTCCCCCGACACTGCCCCAAACAAGGTCTCTGGTCAAGCATTCACAGGCGCAACTTGGTGCCAAGTCTGTTATAAAACCAACCACGGTGCAAATGTTTCCAAGTAGAAGAACAAGAAGTACAAGAAGGGAAAAGTTTTCACATGTTTTTAGCGTGAAGAATGTATTTAGTGCTCCCAGAAGCTATTAAATGGAGTGATACAGGCAATTTATTGTTTTGTCAATAGTTCTTATTTTTTATTTAATAACTTACAAAACCTACAGTCTACGTGTAGTGCAGCCTCAACTTTCTTTACACAACCCCACTTAACTTTCAAACACTTTAACTTTCAGGTCAAATCTCTGTCATATTGATAAATGGGTCTATTTAAATTTTTATCACTACAGAATTCTCTCTGGCGTCTTTTTCACTATCAGATTTCATGCACAAAATAACAGGACACTTATTATTTTTTGTTACCCACCACACACAAAAAAAAGAGGCACTACAGAAAGCACAGTTGTCACAGCGAAACATTTGTAATTTGTCTGCAGCAGTACCGTTCCTACAGACATTTCAAATGGAGAGAGGTACAATATTTTCAGGAATAATGTGTAAAAACACAAGTCAGAAAAGCGTACTACAGGATATATACACCAACTGCAATCTACCCCTGTGCTAACAAGTGAAGTCGAAGTATTTTACATGCACTCTCATGAGGTGTTACTATGCACGATATAGAGGCCCCAAGTGAAGTTTAATCTTATTTGGCTATCTCACTGTTGCTTCATTAAGCAAACTAAGAAAAAACTGCTGCAAAGTCAACAGATTTTTAGAAATTATTGTAATAATCACCCAGTTTTCCTGCCCATAATCAGGACCACAAATACAATCCTTGTAGCCCTAAGTATGCTATATATGTTTAACCTTTACTTTAAAATGGTATTTAATGTTGAACACTGTGGCTACTGTAAAGATAGTAAAAACAGATACTGTAGAAATATTACAGTGTTTAATGACAAGTTACAAAGAGTTCTACTGAAAGAAAAGCAAGAGCAAGAAAGGTTAAATAAACAGAAACCACAGTGCCTCCCATCTTTCTTACATTAACTCACAATAACTATAAAGTAAAATTTCTGCTATACATTATTTGATTTCCCAGATCTGTGCATTAAATATTTACTTCTAACTATAAACTTGTGAGACCCAAACAAAAACTAATTTGCATTATTAAAGATGCAAGAAATGTGATGCCTTGTCCCTTAAGGTTCATACTAAAGAAGAAAATGTAGAGATTTACTTTCTTTTTCATTTTAAAAGGCAAGTTAAAAACGATAAAACCTATTTAATTAACAGAGACTCTATTTATGAATTAGTTGTTTCTGCCAGCAAGAATGTTTTTTAAAAAAAAACTGTCTGAAATGAGGCTGAGACTACAAAGAGTCCATTTTCAGCTAGGGAGTCTCAAGGGAAAAATCAAAGAGTTTCTTTCTTTCAACAGTTTGGGTGAGATGATATTTTGAGATGTTGACAGCTGCCAAACTGCAGAACCAGTGAAGAACGACCAAACTGAAATCGTTTTTATCTTTTTGATTTTTTCTCAATATCCAGCTCAACTTCCTTTTACAGTTCACCACTGAAATCTCTGCTTGGTTAAAAGGTTTTTCCCCTCCTTCAGTGTTTGTGTCTACTGCTTTCGGCCAAAAATGAACCGTCTCTGTTCTAAAATTAACCATAAATAATAGAGAACCATTATTACTACTTATTAGTAGAGTTTCTGCTGTAGTAATGTATTAATTGCCATCCTTTTGTGTCTTCTTATGTGCTCAGTGTGGAACCAAATTTCAGTGGTTAATCATCTTAATCATCTCTAACACATTGTATGTTCTTACTTACAAGATATTAGTAGAACAGAACCAACCGTCTTTGCTCTAATAAACAAAGTAGAAGTAAAAGCCAACATTGAAAACCTGTTTCCTAATTTTCTGACCAAAGCTGTTTCTTAGATTCAGAACAAGCCAGCCTTTAGTAAATAATATAACAAGAACAACAAGAACAGTGCTTTTCATACAGCTCATACCATAATTAATTTTCATTTTCTCGCTAAATCCTGTTTCCACTGCTAAAGCCATCCCTCCTTTTCCAACTCCTTCATCTCTATTGGTCCCATGACCAACCATGTGGTGGCTTCTCATCTGCTTCAGACATTTGCCCCATGCTTCCTCTTACAGCCTCTTCTCCCACAGGCAATCAGCCCGAGCGTTTCTCTCTTCATCACATATTCATTAACTAAATCAAAGTCGAACAAGCCCTTTCCTCTCATTGTTCAAACTGTCAGCCTTAGCAACAGTCTCTGCTCCAGCTTCCTCCAGCAGCTTCTGCCACATTCCCAGCCTTCCCTCGTGTCTTCCCTATTGCTGCCTGCCCTGGTTTTGCTGGGATAGAATCACAGACTCAGTTTTCTATTCCAGAAAGCTGCATTTCTGCAAAGACTGCAGGCTTGATTTCATGGGAACAAAGTGAGCAGACATTTTGGTTTAGTTTTTGGCCAGCACTGGTATGCAGTGATCAAGGTCTTTAGCTGTTTTGAGTTAGCCAGGTGCAGAAGCTTGGGGGAGCAAAAAACAGGGTAGCTGACCCTAAGCTGGCCAATGAAATTATTCCATATCATAAATGCCATGCCCACTATAAATCGGGGAGTTTTCTAGGGATGAAAAACTTTCCTTGATGGTTGTTATCTCAGGAGGGTCTTGCTCATCATTGTACTTCCAAGGCCTACTCCCGCACTCATGACCATCACAGCTTGTGAGCACTGTATCAGCTGAGTATAACTGTGTACTTTATATTGATACTGTTATTAACACTGGTTTTTCTCATTATTATTATTATATTAAATCTGTATCTACTTCAACCCACAGGTCTCCTTTCCTTTTATCGATTTCCCTCCCCAGGGATGAGGGTCACCAGGCGATAGAACAACTGACTTAACCACGACTCTGTCACATCTGTGTCGAAGACCTCTTTAATCTTCCAAGGAACCATTTCTTTGTAAACTTGTCCTTTAAGAGCCTGTCCCAGGCATCTCTCTGTCCTCTGCCCCACTCACCCACTGTGCATCCTCCCTTGGCCATACACAGGTAAGTACCCATCTCCTTTAGGTCCAGCTCCCACCAAAGCCAGCTCGTGCCGCATCAGACTAAAGAAAGCCAAGAGTCCTCCACTGTGCACCCTCCCTTGCCCATACACTGGTAAGTACCCATCTCCTGTAGATCCAGCTCCCACCAAAGCCAGCTCATGCCGCATCAGACTAAAGAAAGCCAAGAGTCCTCCTCCAGAAGGGGAAGGGCAAAGCCCTGCTTGGGAGGGTAAGCCTCCGGCACTGCTTTAGCAGAGCCAGTTTCAGATGTATTTTGCCATTCCAGCACTGAGCAGAAATGAGCATCTTCTGAGTTTGTGACCCTCACTACTGTGGTACAGAGGGCCTTCTGAATTGCTTTAACAAGGCAGTTCCGTGCTCTGCTTTGTGAGATCTGATGCAAATATTATTTGGAAATAGCAAGACTGACTTCTGCTGGCACAAACTCCTCAGAATTTTGATTAACTGCACTTTAGGGTACTTTTTGATAAAACAACTTTATGTGTAATTAAAAAATAATTCAAGAACAGTTTAAAATACTGTCCACTGCAGATATTGAATATCTTTAAAAAATAAATTTTCTTCTGAATTATCATGAGCTTAATGTGCAGCAAAGATAGTGATGTGAAACGTAGGATAATACCCCTAGCAATACTCACGAACCTCTTCTGATCAGTGATCCAAGGACTAACTCACAGTTGCATGATGAATTAGAATGGATTCATGTAAAAAAAAAGAAGTTTGTAAGTGCAGAAGGCAGCACATAGCTGTTTTCGGAGACTTCCTCTCAACACTGAAAGAGAAATCTCAGACCCTTCCCTCTCAAAGAGACTTATTCACACCATTAAGCTTGTAAACTAATAAGACACAATATACAAAGTCTTCCTTAAATTTTAAAATAAGAGAGATATCTATACAAAGATTACGAATTTGATACCTTTAAGATCAATAAAACACACAAAGACTCTCTAAGTGATGCTTCTAATTGAGTAAACAGATCTAACTAGGCAACCCACACAAGCAAAGTGGGTGTCCAGAGAAGAATACAGCCTTGCCATCCTCCACTCATTGATTAATATTTGTAATATCCTCAGAGGCTGCCTCTCTTGTAGGCACAGACTTGATGCAGAGCACACTGCTTGCATCCTCTCCCCTGGGCCAGGAGAAGCACTGCCATGGCCAGCAGCAGGACAGATCATGGCCATCAGGTGATGGGGGACCTCAAGGTTCCTCAGCGTCAACAGGAGTCAAGCAGGAGCTGTGTTTGCCTCCCATTATTCCCCTGTCCTAGCTCTAGACATTTACATTTGAAAATAGTATCTGCCACTCCCACAAACCAGGTATTTTTCTTTTCTGTTTGAACCTGAATGAAAATAAATCCAAATCCCTGGGTGTCTGACATCAAAGCATGGTAGAAAGAAACTATTGGGATGGTGTTCTGGCATTAACGTGGCACTAGAAAGGAAGAGCAGATGGGCAGTGAGGAAGCAAATCCTTGAAATATGATTAAGTGACACTGAAGATAAGAAAAACCATGAAAACTAAAGGGCAGGTAAGGGGATTTTAAGTGCAATATAAAAGGGGATCTGTGGCACATGTAATTCTTCCTTTAAATGTTGATTAAACATAGATCAGTTTTTTGCCTCTCAATGATAGTTAAAGAATATTTTGTTTTTGTCTGTGCTTGCTGCAAGCCGAAGGTACTTGGCACTTTCAAATCTACTCTACATTTATTTTTTATTCTCACTCACTAAGTACATTTCCAACTAAAGATGAAAACAGGAAGCATAAAGAGAAGAATGTGCCATAAAGTATCTTCAGCATTCTGAGGAAAAAAGCTCATGATTTTCTGGAAGATGATGGTTTCATTGCAACCACACCCCAAATCAAGCTTTATCAATCATCATTTCTGTCTAGGCAAGCCTGGCTTCTGATCATATTCTTTCTTACATGTCATTTGTCAAAGTAGAAAGCCTGCTGAAAGTATTATGGGATGGAGGACCTTGATTTTTATTTTTATTAATTATTTGCGCTGATGAAATCTGTTGCATATTTCAATAAACTACTAATTGTGAATGAATCATCATCCTTAGCATTAACAGAAATAGGTTTTATCCTCCCATTCCTGTACATGCCCACCCCCACCAAACCCAGCCCTCACTATGCCAGTTTTCTTTGAAGCTCATTTACAAACCTAAGCGGACAAGAATGACCAGCCGTCCTGTTTCCCGGTGGGGCAACCTGCTCAAGAAGTGGCCTTTCAAAGTGTTTTATGTCATCACTTCTATTATTTTCTCTTCCCCTCCAGAGAAGCTGGTTTAATTCAATCTTTGAATTCAACAGGATCCCTGGTGGATGGGGAAGAATAGGGAGGGAGCGAGAGATGGATGAGGAGAGGGAGGAAATACTTCATGTCTCTTTTTGGGCCAATCCCACACATTCTACTGACCTTTTCTGCAATGATAAATACAAAGAGTTTCTCAAGCACCACTCCAAACTGTTCTGTTCACATTGCTCCAGCACTAACTGAGGATGGAGGGGGAGAAGGAAAGGCAGGTGCATGTAGACTGGGCCCTTTGCTCCAGCACTCCAGAAGAGGAGACCTCCATCCCAACGCTACAAACTAACATTCTGAGATAAATACATACCCTTCTCTGGATGTCACATCTGCATATATTTTTTATTTGTATGGGAAATCCTGGCTCACGACTTGGCAGTGCTAGGTTTATGGTTGGACTTGGTGATCTTCAAGGTCTTTTCGAAACCAAACGATTCTGTGATTCGACGTCTGTGGCTGGGATTGGGCGCGTGTGATGCATGCTCATCTGGTATTGCTTGTGGCCAGTTAGAAAAATCATATAATCCACCACAGGTTTAGAACATAATTTAAACCTGCCAAGTCTCATAACTTCCAAGAAGGCAAATTTACCATCAAGAGAATGGCTTCCACTTACTAGATTTTAATATTCAGATCTCTGGCACGCAGGCTTTCCACCACAGAAGTCTTTTATGCAAGCACATAATCAACGGAAGCCTTCATTTTTCACTGCGGTTGGATTCAGTGTGATAATGAATATTCCAGCGTCAGCTCTGGGTGAACGGATGGGGTTTCACCTCAGATTCCCTCCTTTAAATATCTCACACGTGTGCCAAATGATAAATAATTCAGCAGCGTCAGCAGAAGGACACCTGAGACCTGATCAAAATGCAGGCATACCTGCTTTGCGTGCGTCCTTCCCCGTGTTCCTGCTCTTGTAAACAGCAACAAAGAATGTAAAGGCTTTATTACCTATTTATATCAATGGAAAGAAAAGGGAAAAAATGCACAGCTTCAGCAAGCTGCCAGTGGAAGAATCTCCCCTGGGTACACCATGGTCACCCATGAAGGTCTCATTGGGCTCACCAGTGCTCAGCTGCTGCAAGTGGGACATAGAGGGTTTGGGCAGGGAAGCTAGGTGGTGTTGTCCCAAACCAATGCCAGAGTCGTGAGGAATCCACATTCCCTAACTAGCAGCCTTTATTTTTATTATCATTTGCAGAACTACGGATGATATTTCACACTCATTTGAGAGTCACTCTGCAGTTTGCAAACATTTACCCACCCCGTATGTGGCAAATTCTTTGATGCTCATTTTACGGATGTGGAATGTGGCTGAATTAATATTGCTGTGAAAAACTTTGCTGCCAGATTACCCCGTCTGTGTCACCATATTTTACCCTTATTACCTAACTAGGGTTGCCCGGGGAAGCAGCTTTCCAACATAATTTGTAGAGGTCCGCTATTTCTTTGGGCTTTTCACCTATTTTGCAGGTTTTGGCTGATGTTTTTCCTCTCCTCCTTCTTTTTGCCAGTTTCAAGTTTTCACTCTGACACCAAATGCTTTCCTCTTTTTCTGCTGCTGTTAACACTAGGCAGATCAAACAAACACAAAAGTGTTTTCTCAAAAAATAATCATTAAGCATATCGTGTAGTTTAGTTCAAGTGACAGCTGAATATTTGTTTCATTAATAAGTAATTTGCAATTAATTCATGGAGTCATTTCTAAAGGAACATTGTGATGTTTCCATGGTTTTAAAGTGGCAAAACACTAGTAATTTTTTGACAAAATTTCCGTACAAATTGCTCATATACATCCACTGGAAAAATCCAACCTTTGATGAGGAGCATCCCCTGGATGTGGGAGCACAGCTCCCATTAGTGTCAGTGGCAAGGCATCTACATACAACATGCAAATAACTGCAGTATTTAGGATTTGAATTTCAGGTGCATGGGTGCTCACACTCCTCCATTCCAATTATTAGCTATTAAATTACTGAAGTTAAGGGTTTTTTTTCCACTTAGGCTCATAAACAACTCTTCTCTATGCTGACAGAATACCAAAATCTCCAATACAAATTGTTGAACTGATCTACTTTCAATCAAAAGGCTGGAGAACTGAATGATTGTTATTCTGCCATCTGAAACTGAAGATGTTCCAGCTCTCAAAGGCTGCTGAGGTTCTAAAATCATGCCCAGGAGTTATGGGCTACCCCTCCACCAGCTGAGCATCTCTCCTTGGAGGTCCAAGGGGATCCATCCTCTACCCTATGAAGGTCACATTCTGCTTGGGATGGAATAGGCACTATTTGCATTGACATTTTATTAAAAATTAAATATTAGTTTACCATCTTTCATGATGTTTCTTCTAACCTTACGAACTGGCATGATTTGGGAATAAATAACCCAGGAAAGCGTCCTTAATCCTGGACACCAGCACCACTTCCACTCTAAAGCCCAGAACCTGATAGCTGGCCAGCAAAGATGAAGGACATTTCTAAGCTACACAAACAATTACAATTGTTGCCATATCACCTTCCAAATAACCTTCCCCCAGAATTATAGGTTAGAGAGTTGTCTGTAATCATTAACTGCCTGAAGGAGAGAGGCGCATTACCAAAGCAACAAACCTCTAATCAACAGAGTGGGAGCAGTCCAGAGGAGAAAAATAACTCCTCAACAAGCAAGTCGCAATAGTATAATAATA
>NW_010171204.1:0-12832 GCF_000695765.1 Mesitornis unicolor
TTCTGTGATTCTGTGATGTGTGGAAGAACATAGATGGTAAATTACCTGATGGATGACTTAGTGGTTTAAAAAGGAAGAAGCATTTGAACCTCAGAAGGTGAAAATCAACTGTTGCTAATTACACATACATGTTCATGACATATAAGTTTACATATGTATTGCATTTCCAGTAAAAAGTGTACATATGCACTACATTTCTAGTAACTAATTAAAATAACTACTAATTGTGCATGCTCGATTAGCATGAGGAAGGGCCTTCCAGTGGTCTGAAGAATAGTCACATAAGTCACAAACAAAAAAACCCCAACCAAACAAGAAAACTTCCATTGGGAGCTCAACACATTACACCCAGAAGGCAGAAAACAGCAGTCTGGCACTTCTTCTAAAGGATGATGTACCAGTTTTCTGCAGATTATGATACGTACAGTAATTGCTATCTTGCTTTCAGGAAAAAAATATGTTGGGTGTTACTTTACAAATTAAGTCACCAGTCAGTTTAACGCCAGTCTCCAAGCTTCAGACGCTAAGAGCACAGTTTTTATAATCTAACTTCAGGTAATTTGCATCATAAACCTCCCCACTGGAATCAGTCACCTTAGATCCCATTAGCAGAGAAAAGAAATAGGCACTTTTTGCTTCCTGTTTGACTTATTTCTAGTATCCGCATTGCATTACTTTGGGTATTTATATGCAGGTGCAGGAAGTTCATTACAGGATCCACCATTTCTAATGAATGCAGCACTAAAAAGCCTCTAAATGTAGGAACTATGTAAAGGATGTCTCCTTTACAGCCTATTTTATTTTTGAAGCCATCCTGATGCATTCTTTTCTGCAACCTCCGCTGCCTTACTCAGATGTTGCCCGTCTCAAAAATAAGTGGAAAACTCAATCACGCCACAACCTCTCTGGGCAGCCTGTTCCAGTGCTCTGTCACCCTCACTGAGAAGAAGTTTCTTCTCAAATTCACGTTTGCTTTCCAGCTTGTGTTTTTTACTCTGAATATAAACACGAATCCAAACCCCAGCGCAGTTACTCTTATAACCGAGTATCAAGGAAAACAGTATTTCATCAAATAATTTTTACATCAATCTTTTCAGCAAGGACAGGGAAAGCATTCTGCAGGCTCCCTGGAAGAGTATTAAATAAAAAAACAAGAAAATGCTAAAGCCAAATAATCAAAACAAGGCTTTAAGTTTGTGAAATCACTATAATTAGGACAAATACACACCACTGCAGTGGGTGTCTCTTATTTTTCTCCCCTCAATTACGCTTAATGAGATAAGATGGGCTTTTAGCTAATGCTAACATGGGATCATTCAAACATTCATGGTAATTAGCTGGGTGTAACTGAAGATACATATAGACTTAGAAGTCGGGAAAAGAATTTTGTTTTGAATACGGTTATTAAATTGCAAAAAGTGTTACGACAACAATAAGAAACATCCCAGTAATCATTTTGGTCCAGTATGGTTAAATGTAAAGACACCACATTTTACACTGTGGAGAAGAGCAGAAATAAACACGGTATTTGCAAGTGTGGCAGTGTGAACTAGCTGAAGGAAACAGATAAAGATGAATATTAGAAAACACTTCTTAGCATTGTGATGATATGGGGTATGAGGCTGAGTCTCTGAAAGGAAGAAAACAGCTGGACCTTCCAAACTGAGAATACATAGTGCGAACTGAGGCCTTATTTTCTCAGAGGTAGGAGGTGTTACGACCCAGGTACAGATGGATGAGGCACACAAGCACGCTGCCTCTTGTCTCTAGTATGCTTTCTTTTCAATTTTATCCATGTTTTTAAAAAAAATTATAGCGCTGGTATTGCTGGTGCTTAATTCACTTAATTCAAAGTTTCCTGAGTCTCCAAGTGTCAGATTCGTCCTTCGCCTTCCTAACCTCTGCTCAGTTTGATGAAGACTTTTGTACAGTGAGAGAGCTATCAGAAATGTTTTTATGATAACTTTATCTTGATAGCCAAGGCGATCTTAGTCCCAGAATATGTCAGATTATCTCTGTGTTAGCTCAGAAAGGCACCAGCCTTGGCTGGCAGGAGCCATATCACCTCTCAAAATGCCCTTTATTATCAGATCAGGAGGTGAAAAGGAATAAGCACCTGATATACACCTATTACTAGATGGCTAAGTGGCTATCTGCCATGTAGCTAAACTAGAAAGAAGAGAACTATAACAAAGAATAACCTTGGGTCCACAATTCAGGCACACTGTGCAAGTCTTGTTGCCCAGCTTTTTGTAATCTGCTTAATCATACACACCTGTGGAAGGAGATATAACGTCAGATCAGAAGTCTGTGTTGCTTTAATAAGGGACTCCCTACACTTAGAGGAGAAGGGCTTTACCAGGTCTGATCAAAAATAGTCTAAGCCTGGATTAATTCTATTGCAGTGAGCAATAGGAGAACCATTAGAAAAGACACTAGAAAAAGGAAATGCAAACAGCAGTAATTTGCCCAGGTGTTCAAAGCAGCAAACTGCCCAATAGAGAATCGAGCCCTGAATTCTCTCACTGAGATAAACCATGCTGGGCGTTCAGACCCTACACAGGGGTCAGATCTTTTTTAAAATTCTAAGGTAGTGGGATTCAGACTTCGAAATGGGCCCAGAAGCACTGTCATTTGACAACCAAGAACTATGGTTGCAGTTTAGCCCATGTGCTCAAAATAAATGTGCACTGTTATTTGCTGAATAGCCCATCAGTGTATGCAGACATTTACAACAGGCAAGACATGCCAACGAATTAGCAGATTGTCTCTTAGGGGGATATTCCAGTAATTTCTGATTTTTATGTTTGCTTCAGCCTTTCCAAAGTCTCCACGCATACTCCTCCTTTGTCCTCCTCTCTCTTTCATATCCCTTTCAGTAACTTTTGAATGTAATTTTCCAAAGTACCACATTCATTATCACTTCTGGGCAATTCCTCCTGTGACAATCCGTTGTGTTTATAACTTAGGACATTATCTTTTTCATGGTTGTTGCAGTCCTCCTACTGTTCACTGATCAGCGCAGGATGCACCAACTGACTTGTTCACCATAGACCTGAGCGACTACAAAACCCCAGTTTTCTTTGGTGAGGGGAAGGAATTGGGATGGTGCTGTTCTAGCTGTTGTGCAGGGGAGGGCTTCCTTTGTCTCAGGAGAAATAAAGTAGGCTGGAATGAGACATGTGTTACAAATTCACTCTATGGGAGCCAGACTGGTTTAACAAATGCAGACTTTCACCTCTAAGTCACCAGTTCAAGGTCAGATTCTGGTGCATGTCAATTGGGAGTTAAAAGCTTTACCACCCCGCGTCTGCTCTGCAGTTTCACATTTAAAGAAATGACAGTCTCAGGCTTGTTTCTCATAAACACCGCCACCGCTGTCACTGCTAATTGGGCACTCGCTGGAAGCATTGGCAGAGAGGCAAGAAGACTGAATGAGCCATTGACATTGAATTCACCTCTCCCTGCTGCACGTCCAGCGAGGCTCTTTGCTGCTGGCTGTGTCTCCAGTAGAGGTAGACCTAGCAGAGGCTCTTTCTTCTCTCTTTATCTTGCTCTTTAGAAACTGTGTCTGCCTTTTATTTCTAATGTGGTGTTGTCACTTAACGCAGTTTTGAAGAAGGTAATCATCAAAGAGCAACGAGCAGGAATTAGGGGGGAATTTTGGCTTGATGTCAAGGAAAACTTTTCGAGAACAATATGCTGCGTTTTTACCAACCTGTGTCTGACATAAGCTGGCTGACTCAAACTCTAGACATATCACAAAATATCTAAGACTTGAAATAAAATTGTAATGCTGCCTTTTGAAGCGAGGCCTGCTCCCATGAACTATATGAATAAAGATGAACTTCTGTAGCATGTTCTGAACTGTAACTATCCCCCAGGAGGGGTCTTCTGTCGGCTGTTTTTCTCTAATTACAATCCAAGCCTATCTAGCTCTCTCATTACCAAAAAAGAAAAACCAACCCAAGTCCCCCCACACTCAAAAAAAACCAGGTCCACTTTTTATCTTCATTTTATTATGAAAATCACTACATATTATGTTTTGCATATTAAAGGCAGAAGCAAATTTACACTCTCTCTGAACTCGGGATTGCTCAAAACATATCTGAAGTTTTAAAATTCTATGTATTTTATTGATGAAGGAACTTAATTTTACAAACACCTTATTACTCAGTTAAATTAATTCCTTAGGACAGGCAAAAACCTAAGTATCCAAGGCTCAAAGTCGCGAGATTTTAACTTTAAGGTTTCTGATTGGTCTGCACTAGATCAGTTTCATTTAGAGAATACATGGAAAAATTGCTAACCAAACATCAAGCTAACTTTCAAAGTAAAGAGCTTCTTAGACCAGCCAACAGGAAATAGAAAAGATGGGAAAATATCTTGTGTCCTCTGGTCCCATGCTTTTGAATTTGAGAAAAGATCTCATTCAACTGCAGTGTTCACATCTCTCATTTTATTTCACAGAGACTCCTGCGTAGGATCTGCTCGAACCACTGCTCTGTGGGAGGTGGGCTAGGGAGAGAAATAAATAAAAGAAGAGAGGATTTTGTTGGGAAGGAGAGCCAGGGAAATATTTACTTTATGACTTCCAAGGTGGTTTAAACAGGAGCTCAGCACCAAGTTGTCCAAGGCTGCATGGACTAAGGAGTTGACCAGGACTCAATGTGCTAAACTGATAGGAACAATTTGCTGCCTTCAACTTTCAATCTGTCCTGGCCAGGGACAAATGGGGCAGAAGAATAAACATGTGCTAGCCTCATGTGTGCATCTGACAGTTTAGTCTGTTGTATGAGGGCAGAGAGGTGGCCTTGCCTTGAGGCCTTTACAGGCCTCACCCTGTAAATGACAATGACTAAGGAGTGGGAACAAGTCTTGTTCTGCCAGCCCCGGGAAGCTATGGAAATTACCAACAGAGGGACAGGACAGGCCTCTTACAAAAAAGTACTTGACCTAGCCATAGCAGACATTTATGCTGCAACCAAACTGAGTTTTTTAGGGTATATTTTGAGTTTAGGTGGCTTTATGGTACTTACACTTGCATGCTTACGTTCTTCTCCAGAGCTGAATCCTTTTCAGGGTGTTACCTTCCTGGTGTTTCACCAGGTACTTATGTGAGGTGTTCTTTAAAACACAGCCTAGCTTTGCTGCAGCAACTGTTGTCTAATAAGACAGTATACACTCTACCAGATGGATTATTGTTGATCTTGGGATAAACACAAATTTGCTGATAATCGCTCAAACTGACACTGCTTTTTTCTATATCTGTTGGCATGCAGCAGGTTCATGGATCTGTTCCACTGTTGTAGCTGTGTCCAGAGTAAACAGAAGGTAATGTGCTCTGGATATATAGTGCATGAGAAGAAAGAAATGCTGATTTATATCGAACCTGGGGACTATGCCATGAGTATGAATTTGGCACCCTGTTTCACACAGAAAGAAATAATAGTTTTTCTTCTGAGGTTAATAGTCAAAATCCAAGAAGGAGATCATTCCTGTACAGATGTCAAATAGATGCTATGCAAGTTGCAGATGCTTTATCAAAATCAGAAAAGTTTTTCTTGTCAGTCATGGTAGGAAAATTTCTTAAGAGTTTGACCTTCCTTCACATCACTTCTTTTCCTCGGTTTGTGGTCAACCTGTGGAACTCAGTGTTACAGGAATTCAGCTAATCTAATACAGCAGGGAAAATTTTAAATGCACCATTATGTGGGCTGGCAGAAGCAATCATCTTCCTCAGTAGCTTCATGCACCAGTAGCATACTCCACTGAGAGCAGTAATAATATAATCTCAATTGGTCAATGCAGAAATAAGTCATTCTGGAAAGCCATTTTGAGAATGGAACATAGTTTTGGTAATTCTAAGAAAATTAATATATGATCGATTTTGAGTTAGTGTAGGTTGACATTATTAATCACTGGATAGCAGGAACTGTTAGGAAATGGAGCAGATACTTCAGTTGCTTGCATAAGAACTAGATTTCCACTGTGTTCAGACCTATGTTCTGAAAATTTTGATACCTGGGTACACCTTTTTGGAAGTAGGCACCACCAAGCAGATCCTTTTCCTTGATCTTCTCCAGCAGCTCTGTAGAGCAGTCTTCTGGAGAATCACAGAATCCCAGAATACGAGGAGCTGGAAGGGCCCTGGAAAGCTCCCCCAGTGCAACCCCTGCCACAGCAGGATCACCAGAGCAGTCACACAGGAACACGGCCAGGGCTTTGGGTGTCTGCAGACAAGGAGACTCCACAACCTCTCTGGGCAGCCTGGGCCATGCTCCATAACCCTCACACTCACAAAGTTTGGCCTCATCTTCAGCTTGAACCTCCTGTGCTCCAGCTTGGGACCATTGCCCCTTGTCCTGGCATTGGCCATCCCAGAGCAGAGCCTGGCTCCTTCCTCCTGACACTGCCCTTTCCCAATGGATCCCCAGGAATGAGGGCACCCCTCAGTCTCCTCTGCTCCAAGCTCAAGAGCCCCAGCTCCCTCAGCCGCTCCTCAGCAGGAGATGCTCCACTCCCTCCAGCATCTTTGTGGCCCTGCTGGACTCTTTCAGGCAGTTCCTGTCCTTCTTGCACTGAGGGCCCAGAACTGTTCCCTATCTCATGGTGTTTGCCCTCAGCTCTGGGACTGTTCCCTCCTGCCAGGACAGGGTGGGCAGAGGGCTCTGGCCTCCTCTGCACCTTCTGGCTGTTGTTGTAGGATGCTGGTGTGTAATGGCCTTCAAGAGGGAAATTTTGGTTTATGTGATATATTGCGCAGTGAGTTCCTGTTCACAAGCATGGATTTTAAGTACTGTGACAAAGTTGGTCATGTTACTAAGAAGTTCATGTTTTTATAAAATTTTATGCAAAAACTTATCACAAAATCTTGTAAAATATATTTTTACTCCCTTCTGAAAGAGTCAGATATTACTTTTCTTATTTAATAATGAAGAGGAGATTTGGCATAGTAAATAATTGTCAGAGAAGTTGGAAGCCCTGAGTACTAGAATCTAATTTTCTGCTTGAAACCCTCTCTCAGACTGGTTTGCATTAGAAGAGCTAAAGACTTCTCTCTGTTTTGACAGGGCACCCTCACTTAACCTGCAGTATGAGTGAAGTGGCAGTCAGATCACTCTGCAGTGTGAATATTAATGAGAACATTCATAATAATCCTTCCCTCTGACAGTGGAACAGGAGCTAAAGTCCAACAGCAGGATCAAACAGGGTGGCATGGTACATGCATCAAACCATCTGGCTAATGCATAGCTCAAGGAAATGAGCCAAAACATTTCATTCAAAACTCTTCAGTGGAACAGTAACAACCCATGAGTCCCTTTTCCCTAAAAACCCTGGAGGCAGAACAAAATATCCTGTCAAAATGCATCAGTGCAGTGGAGCAAGAAAAACAAAAACTTCAGGCAGTGCATATGACCATGTGAAGCTGTTTCTATATTTCGCAAAGCATTTTTTCTGCACTTCATTTCTCTCCCTCTCCTGCCCTCTGTGCCTTCCACCTTCATGCACAGACTATGTCTGGCTCGAACAGCTCCTTAATTTATTCAATTCAATCTATGTTTCATTTAAAGACAGTGTTTATTCTGATACTTTCTTTTTTATGCTTTGCGTGTTTGTTCACTGTTGTGTAAATAACTCAGTTTTTGAACTGACTCCTATCATTTTCCCCATCTGCTGAGAAGAAAAAGGTTTTCTGAAGATTTATCTCCTCAGGACATCTTCTTGGATCTTGAGACTTAAATATAAATCCAACTACATTTTGACAATGTTCTTTACCGATTATCAAAATGGTTCCCCAGCACTGATATTGGTACATCTTTGGCAGAGGAAACATGATGTTCTTGGTGTTAATAACAGCTTCCTCTGGCAGTCCTGGTCAAATTGCCATGGTTTGAACAGCCCAGATAACGAGTCACCAGTCTGTTCCAAGTTGTGGTACCACTGGACACATTGCTGGGGTGGAAGGAGGAGTCAGACAGAGTCCAGCAGCCTCCAGAGGTCCCCATGTGGCATTAAAGTCCCTAAAAATGCTAAATGTACAGCTTTACATGTAGACCTTTTAGACATTGGCAACCAGTCACAAGCGGTGTTTCCCAGGGCTCTGTTTTGGGCCCGTTCCTGTTTAACATCTTTATCAATGATCTGGATGAGGGGATTGAGTGCTCCCTCAGCAAGTTTGCAGTTGACACTGAGTTGGGAGGGAGTGTTGATCTGCCTGAGGGTAGGAAGGCTCTGCAGAGGGACCTGGATGGGTTGAATCCATGGGCTGAGGCCAATTGTGTGAGCTTCAACAAGGCCAAGTGCTGGGTCCTGCACTTCAGCTGCAATAACCCCATGCAGATCTACAGGGTTGGGGACGAGTGGCTGGAGCTGTTCCTGTGTGACTGCTCTGGTGATCCTGCTGTGGCAGGGGTTGGACTGGGGGAGCTTTCCAGGTCCCTTCCAGCTCCTGACATGCTGGGATTCTGTGATAAGCACCTCACTGTTCTATTAATGCCCAGCAGTGTAGGTGACAGAGGCCAGATGAGAATACACTGGAGTTTCCCTGCTGAAATTGTAATCACAAGGGATGGACTTGCAAATTCCAGTCTTTCTCTGCCATGTACAGGCTGGCATCACGAAATGGCATGGCAGTTTAAGACAGGAGTGTTCTGAAGGATTTTCATTATGAGCGTTCAGGATTGCAACAGCCAATGCAGGTCAAATTCAGCGCATAGACGAAAGCATCCCAAGAGGAAAACCTGAATATCCAGATTGTACCTGAAATGGGAAAGGATAAAGTTAAGTTCTTAGGTTTCAAATCCAAAGTCCCGGTGCCAGTGGGAGTTTTGCAGTGTTGTTATCTCCGTGAAGTTTTAGGAGCAAAAGTGGTAAACTGGAAAAGTTTCTGAGCGGGCATATCACTGTCCAACTAATGGCCATATGCTGCTGTAAGATGCGAGAGACATTTACCTGGGGCCTGCAATGACCCGTCAGGTTGTATTACAGTGTGATCTGAGTACTGAGTACTAATCTGGGAGCTGTGGAATTTCCGCTCAGGTGAATTTGCTGACAGAGACGGATGATTTAATATTTTGCTGGAATTGGTCTGCGAGAACAATTTTTTCCAAAAAAAAAGAAGTATACATAATCTCTTCGTGCTATTAAACCTACCGGTGAAAAACCAGGAATGCATTGTGCACGCATTTTGAAGACTGATTTTTAATACAAAACCTGCCAAATAAGTGTGTTTTGTTTAAAAAAAGAAGTGGTTGCAAATTTCATCAAAATATTTTTATTGTTGAAATATCCCGAGCAGCTTTGCACAGCAACTAAAAACCGGAGATGTTTGTTTGAAGGAATTCAGGCCTCCCTGAACTGAAATGCAGCGGTATGGAAAAGATCACTGATCTTTGTGTTCTGGAGGAAATCTATTTAATATTGCATCTACAAAGGTACACTTACTGAAGTTTTTGTGGGAACTATTGTGTTTCCAGGCCAGTTCATGCTGTCTGAGGATAAAAACTGCAAGTTCAGGAAAAGGTGGGAGGTTTTGGGTTTTGGTCTTTGGAGGCTTTTTTTTAGATTTGCTGTAGCTTTTCCAATAGCTTTTACCCTTGTTCATTCGTGGTGGTGGCGTTCTGTTATTTTAACCCTTAACTAGAAGTAATTTAGATTCAAAGCATATGGCTCCTCTTTATGCAGGGAAAATATAAGGCTGACTATCTCAAGCTCACTTTAAAATTTCATAAGTTTACACATCAGATGAGGTAGTGTTTCAGCAACCTAATGTCTAGAATCACAGACCTTGTCTTGTTTGATGTTGTTTACTGAACACGTTGCCTGCTATGACTTTGGACACCCTTGTTTAACATCCTGTTATCCAATGCCAGATTATCACTGCTGGTAGGACTACTACTGCCATTGCTACTACTACTTTGGAAGCATCAGCAGCGCTTAGTTGAAATCAGTGTTTTTTTCCTTGTGATTTAGCACAAACAGCCAAATTCCCCAAAAGGTCACACAAATGAAAACTGAGTAGACCACGTGTAATTAACACAAAGTGCTGCAACTGCCCTTCTGCTGTTCATGTAGTGAACAACTTCCTCAAACTCAGTTAAAAACCCCACACTTTACGTGAAGAATCTCTAAGGAAAAATCACTGTCCCCAGCCTAGCATGTGCTTTCTGTTTCGTATCCCCCCACTTCCTCTCAAATAGACATTTATAATGAATTGCAGCAAAATGCTTAAAAAGGCTTCTATTATCACTTTTATTCCATTTCTCTACATCTTTTTCGTTAAGCTATTCACAAAACTCTTATGCGTACGCTCTGAATTAATCATAATTTCATTGCTAGCATGGAGACACTCAATATTTAAGAGGCTTTTGCAATGTGTGTCAAATTTTGTAGTTCTGCCTGTTTCAGAAAACAGAAAATATGTGCTGTGGGAGATACAGTACCAGTCACTACAAGATCCGGTCTATCTCTATTATTTCCATATTTTAAAAACTTAAAAGTTATCGTAAAGATAGTTTCTGTTAGCTAGTGAATATATCAAGATAGTCTAAACCCAAAATTGGCATATAATTATCCCGTATGGACATGCATCAACGTTTTCATAAATTAAGTGATGGCGTAATGGAATTCTTGCAATTCTGAAGCTCTTTTAGCAAATGAAGAAAAGTGCTGGAAAACATTGCATTCGCAGCCTTCAAACTCAATTTATGACCTTTCTGTGTCATACATTTCACTATGATGCAGAATTTGAGTGAGGAAATTTACTTTTTTGTTTGTAATATTTTACTCATTTGTATACAGAAGAGTGTATTCCAAAGCGAAAATTAATATAAAGGATAAAAATGCTGCAAGTAACGATGGATTACCAAAGTTCAAACTGTTTGAGACTGCTATATTTTTTATGCTTTATTCCTGTAAACTCATGGTACTTTTTTGAACATAATCAAGCTAAAATCAGCTCAGTTCAATTCCCAGTGCCTTCCAAATCTCCTGAATACCCTAGAAGCAATAGATAGAGAGAAGCATTTGGGAAAAGCCCCTGATTTTTGACTTGCATTTATGCTGGTGTACTGTCATATATTACAATGCATATGTTGCTAACATAGCAGAACGTATAGGACCCATACATCAACTTTTTCTACATCGGAAGCACAAAGCCCTCTCCTGTTATGGTGCAGGCTGTAGCAAAATTGCTTGCGGAGGTCGATAGAAGAGAGATCAATAGAGCAATCGCAGAGGTTTATTTCCTTGCTAATTGTTTTCTAACTCAGAAAAAGAAGCTGATACATTAATTGCAAACCAGAAAACTTTTATCTTACCTACTACGTTATTTGCCCTACTGTGGGGAAATAATGAAAACAACTCTGTTTCATTTTCTGTTGCTATATGAATGGCTTTAGGTAAGTATTTTTTGCTGTTTCTGCTGAATGACCACCAATAGAGAAAGTCTGTATTCTCACATTTGTAAGTCACAGGCAAAATTTCAAGGCTGTTGTTTGTCTAGAGCAGAATTATTTCATGTACTTCTTATCCCCAACAATCTAACATCAGAATTAGATAAATTGCTTTTACGTAGAGTAAATGTTTTCCAACTACTGCTGTCCTTAGTAGTTCATTAACATTTTTTTAAGCTACCCGTCTCAAAAGTTATTTTTTCATTTTGGGGAGTGAGCCTTGAACTTGACGGCCTATCATAAACCCAATCACTGTGTATATTTTGGATGTATCTAAACCAATTTAGAATTCATCAGTCAAGAACTACGCTGAGATGAGGATGATGCTATATTTGCTGTATTCAGAGCAGACCAATAGGTACTAGTGCTATGGCAAATATAGCTGATATTTATTTTCTGATAAATACAAGGGGTCAAATTGCTTTTAGACAAAGAAAACGTTATAAGAAAAACATAATCTAGTTAATAACCATATGTAGGGTAATCCTAATTGCAGTTCTTTTGGGAAGGCTACATTGATTCTTTTTGCATGTTGTTATTGGTTTGAGTCATGCCTTTTGGAGCTCATAAAATGGTTAGGAGCTTTTGGTTTTAAAGCTGTTGTATAAATGTAAACTACTGTTATTTATTTTTCTTTCTTTTTATTAATATTGTGTTCTTTTGGCTGAAACGTACACTGAGAACACGATTTAATCAGCAGTTACATTGCTTGTTTGACTGATTGATTCAGCTTTCTTCCTACTCATGCAGTGAATAAAATAATGGATGTCTCTTAAATTAGAGAACAGAAAGATACCTAAAGAATCAGGGAAAGAAATTGGATCCAACCTCTTAAAGGAGGGATGGTCACCCTACCTGCTCATACTGCTGTCTGTCCCACACTGCCTGCAGTTTGACTTTCCTCAGGAAAAGCTTACTTTCCTGAATCTCTCTTTGAAAATATCCCCTAAGAGAGGGATCCTTGTTTTCTGACAGTAGTCATACCTTTTGAAGTGGTCTGGTTTTGTCTCGTTTTAATTCTGTGCTTCTGCATATGTATAGACTTAATCAACAATGCAGCTCTGCTATAAGATGAGGTGTTATCATCACATATCTGCAGAAATGTCTACATATCTTTTGCATAAGAAGGTGTCTGCCTATGGTCAGAGGTGCATAGATGCTGTTTGGGTGTCAGTGGGCAGATGCTGAGGCCATCAGGCCTAGAACAGGCATGGGCACAGTGGGATGGACACATGAGTACACATTGGGGTGCTCAATCCACCCATGTTGGATATTCCCCCACCAGTCAGAGGAAGTACCCGTCTGCCCTGCTTTTCCTGTCTGTGGAAGCAGGTCTGACTTGTGTGGCTGTTGTGGTTTAGGGCTGGGCTGGCCAC
>NW_010171205.1:0-40853 GCF_000695765.1 Mesitornis unicolor
CCCATTGACCACGACTCTCTGGCTTCTTTTATATATATTACATACGTAGAATCACAACATGTACTCCCTTAACATGTGTAATCTGTTTCATCAGTAATTTTGGATTATACACTTATAGATCACTCTAAACTTCATTGTGCCACCACAACTAGCCTTTTCTTGTATCTTATATGTCTGATCAATGTCTGATTTCTAAAATAATATCATGTTTGGCATTCAAGTGCTACTAACTATCCAGTATGACAATCACTCTATTTTGGGATTCAAAATATTATGACAGGATCAGATGCAAACACATTGCTAAGAATAAAATAAGAATGCAAGTGCTAATCCTAGAGAAAAGATTAGGTGAATTGCTTAAAATCTGAAGACACAGTGACCTGCTACTTGGGTTAAATAGCAATCCTGAGAACAGAAAGAACACAAAATGGTTACGTGTTAAAGTTTCTTTGCATCACTTTTTCCTCTCCCAGTAGTGATGCTGTCTGGATGCTGCAACATGGTACCAACCACCCTTTTGTCATGAGATCCAGCATGCAGACTGACATCTGTAGGATTCTATATCTCCTTCAGCTACTTTAAAATAGCCACTGTGCCAAGAAACGGCAGTCTCCTGTCTACAAGGTAAGCCAGAGGAGTTCTGTGCTCCTCTTTCTCTCATTTAAGTTGGTGTAGTCAAGCCAACATGGATTAAACACTGTATATGGAACCACGATCTGTATTTTATTTTTGCCTTCTTTTTCTGTTGGTATTTAGCTCAAGGGTCAATCATTCTCTACTACATCCCAAGACAAATCTATGTCTTGACAAAGTTAGGATGATATTTCTCTAATGTATGTCAGGCATTTTAAAAGGGCCTATTAAGAGGGGAATTTAAGAAATGTGAAGGTTAATTGCAGTTGTAAGATGCCTTTTTCTCCCCCTGCTCATAAGAGAAACATGGGTCCTTATTATTTGATTGAGACTTTGAATTTTTAGATGTCAAGAACTCAGAGCAATTTGATGACTTAAAGGTACATTGTATACACTGATCAAAACAGTATCTTACTACTCAGGCTCGAATAACAAAATTCTCCACCATTCCCCTGTCCTCCACCAGTTCTTTCAGTTTGGGTATATGTTTTCAAGAATCACTGTAATAGCAGTGTTTTTTGTTGCTATGACAGCTTAAGGGCAGAAGAAGAAATCTGAAAATTTATAAGGTGAGGTGATGTTCTGTCACATTACCTGATGTAACTGGAAAGAAGCAAACAAGCTAGATTCATAATTTATCCTTTAAAAGAAGTAGTGAGAAACAAAGTAGTATTGTAAAAGATGAATGGTGAAAACCAAAATTGATTGGATGGGATGAATTTAGACCAGGTACTTTTTATTTCTCAAACAGAAAACAGCCCTGCAAGAATGCTAGCATTTAGCCAAAACTGTTTGCAACTATGCACATATAGTATTTTTAAATGGCATACCTCCAATATGCCTTTCCTCTTCTTTTCTTCACTGTCTGTACAACCAATTATAACATGATAGCAGTCCTTACAGACTTTGTTCAATTTATTACCATCATATTCGAGATGTGCCTTATAATCAGAACATTTCCAGCAAACAACCTTAGGAAAAAAGAAAGATAAGCAAACATATAAAATGTAAGTATTTATAAAACTTCATGGAAACAAAATTTAATTTTAAATCAATATTATTAAATAAAATTAGTAATATTTTTAATCATCTAGAACAAGAAAGATAATTGCTTTATGATGCTACTGTGTCAACTGCAACTTAATTGAAAATAATGATTTTTCCAAATCCGTGCCACTGATCCTTAACTAGAAGTGTTTTGTACTATTTACCTGGTGTGAACTTGTACTTTGTATATAATCACATTAGAGTTTCAATTATATCTGTACGTTAAAGTTAGGAATAGAATCAGAATATAGCACAAATCATGCTGCAGGAAGAAAATCCTTCAGTTTCCTTAGATGCCAACCTGAAAAGGTACACTTACCATTTTGTTTTCTACATAACCTTAGAAATGTACAACTGAGGCGCACTTTTAATGATTAAAAAATGAATAAAATCAGAAATGTTTAATTTTTTAACGTAAAAATTATTAAACTTAGTTTCAGAATCTGTTCATGAGTACACAGAATACAATGTGTACTCACTGTATGTCACACTTTGTATGTGCCAATGTCATACTTTCTTTTGTCTTTTCACAAAATATATAGAGAAAATTGAAATGCAAGAAGATCTGGGAGAAGTTCTTTCAGTAGATATACTTTTCCACAGAATGTTCTTTCAGGGGAAAGGGATGCCCTGCATTAGAAGTGTTAGTGCAGTTATTTCAAAAAAGTAAAGGAGAAAAATGGACTTGAACCACTCAAGCACCTGAAAAAAACTTTACTGTGGACCGTGGCTCTGCAGTACTTATTTAGATCACTACCTTCAATAAGTATCTCTAGAGAACACGAGTTAAGAATTCCCAATTAGCCACTCCTTGGAAAGACACTATCACTGACCCAAATCAATTCCCATGAAAAATTGTTTTAAAATTAAATGTGGAAGGAGATGGGATAGAACTACAACAGCGGGAAGTAGTTAGGAGTCTAAAGAAAAAGCGGGGGGCAAAGGAAGGAAGATTAATAGAGGAGTTTTAAGAATGATCTGGAAAAAAAACCCCAGATGACAACTATATAATCAATAATTCAGAGCTTCTGAAAAAAGTCTCTAGCGTCCTGTAAAGCACAAAAGCAGCATTGTGAATGCAACAAGCCTTTATACTGCATAGAAAGATTAGAAAGAAATCATACAAAATAACTCATAATACAAAAATTAAACCTGGGCTTGCACTACCACCTACTGGAGAAAGGCAGAGCTGCCGGATGGCAAGAGAAGAAAGCACAGTGTGTTTGCTCTATTATTAATTTCCGAAAACTCCCATGCCATACTACTATCTCTTAGTCACATTACCATAGCATCATGCACAGAAAGCAGCAGTAATACTCTCTCCCCTTCCTAATCTCTCCTTCACGCTTGTTCACACAGTTACTGAACCCAGCTGGGAACAGCTTCAAGGTAACCCAATGAAAAAGTTTTAACTGTAGGTCTTCGTTGTCTTCTTGCAAAGAGGAGGGAGAAGGCAGCAGAACGGGAAGAAAAGGCAGGACAGTGCTGCCAGGGATAACACTGGCTCATGCCAGCTTGATGTGGTGTTGAAACTTGAGATCAGTGGAGGCCACTTAGGGGTAACAGTATAGTATGACCAGCGGCATGGGACATTTTACGCAAACATGCATCTTCCACTGCTCCAAATTATTTCCAAATTTACCATGTCAACTAAAGCAGACAGAAGATCCTTTGTGGCATGCTATACACAGCTTCTCCTTTCAGCCACCATCACAGCAACAAACTCTGCAGCGTAACAAGCAACCAGCAGAAGTCAAGTAGATGCTTAGGCCCGTTTCCCAAGCCTTAGCACCAGCTACAGCAGCGAGGCTTTTGCACTTACATGTCCACATGCTCGGCAGTGATGCCTTCTCCTTGTCAGTGCATTAAAGGGCTCCTTGCATTTCATGCACATGGTTACTTCGTTGTCTCGTATCCACCTTGGTGCTCTCTTCCCAAGCTCAGCGTTCTGAAGCGGGGCAGGGAGAGGATAAGAGAATTTTAAAAAGCAACTATAAAAAGTTGCGCAGTAATTTAGACAGAGGAAATAATTATTCTCTTCCTCTAGAAAGGAAATGGCAAAACACAGCTCAAGCTGCATTTCAAAATCTATACAAGAAATAACAAAGAACTCAGTCAAAAATCATTATGCATCACTTAAAGGGTACTGTTAGGCATTTTAAGAAAAAAAGAGGCTCATTTATAAGATTTGGCATTATGAAGAAAAACAATTATCAACAAGAACACTACTTTGTAATTTCTCTGCTTTAAGAATGATGAGCTTGAAAACAAAGTTTCTGCCATTTTTTTTTCTGGTTTTGAAGAACAAAACTGTTACAAAGGAGTAACAGCAACTTACAGAAACCTCAACAGGCATATCTTCATATTCTTTAGCAATAGCATTTCTGAAAGTTTCATTCCTCTGCTGAAAAGCTTCTATAGTATTCTGAAGCGCCTAAAGGAAACAATAGAGAAATTCCTCAAACATATTACTTTTAAAACAGACTCTGCATTCTGACCAGTTATTGATCAGCAGAGGGAAGCTACAGCTAGAAAACATGAGTATTACTTTTTTGATTGCTTCAGTGAAAGTATTTAGAAAATAAAGGATGTAGATGAATTTACCTTTATCCATTCTTCCTTATCTTGTTCAGAACTAAAAGAAATATTTGACACATTAGACCAAAACTAGTTTAGGAAACATTATCTCACTATAAAAAACTTCTTGCAAAAGCCAAGCTTCTGAAGTAATTCTCAGGAAGTTTAAATTTAAACAATACCAACTGTCAAACTTAAAAATACAAAACAAAACAGAAAACAAAAGCATGACTTCAGGCTTCTCAACTTTGCAACAACTAAGCAGTGAATTCAAGTTGAAAGATAAATGTAAATGCATTTTAAAATAGTAATATTTTTAGTAATATAAAGCTATTAAAAGTCATACCAGATCAGCAACCTCTCAAAGAAATAATCTACCAGCTGTTTAAAAACAGTGATTGAAAGTTCTGAAAAATAAATAGAAACCTACTAGTAATGAAAAACCCAAGGGTAAACTAAACATTACAACACTGTTAATACAAGCTCATGAATTAAGGACATTATGGTATAGGGTACATACTCATGTATTAATCAATATTATTTTAATATAATGGAGTAAGATCTCATTTGGTACTTACTCCTTCACAATTCTGTATAGACTTAATGCATTCTAAAAATGTCTATAAAACAAAGCATGAAAACACATTCTTCTCACACCTTAAATAAACTAATGTAATATACTTTCAACTACTGGTAATATGGGAAAGTTAACAAAATAAGCCTACTTTGTTGTATCATTTTTCTTCCAATTAAAAAATGCTTCACAAATGTACATCAAGATGCCATCCTTTCACCATTGAAATGGGTATATGGCATAACAACTTGCCAAGTACTTAGCAAGATATTATACAGCAATTTATAGGAGATGTGACTAAGAGCCAAAAATGAGCCCCGGAAGTCCTGTGAACCTTAGTGGAAAGCTTTTTCCTGTCATTTCTCAAAGTATATCTTTAATTTCTAATTCAATTATAGTGTAGGTAAAATTCTATATGCTGTTATCTTTCTATAGTCACTGCTGTAACTCTCATTAAATATTACTAGTTGTTTTTTTTTCCATAAAGGAAAGTAGCTTGCAAGCTCATTTGCTAGCAAGCTGTGGTTTGTCCCCAAATACATGGTGTCAACACAGAAATGTACCCATCACAGACATCCTCCTGCTTATTTAATCCTCACCTCTCTGCAATGAAATCCTGACTGCTAAGAATAGGATCTTTAAGGAGATCCAAACGGAGAGGTGGAGCACCCTACTCTATTTGAAGTGGGGCAGTCTAGACAGGGAAGGATTTGTCGCGGCAATGCAAAAAGCAGCAATAGGATGGTAACCCAGAAAGGAGGATACAAGGACTAATAAGGAAAGCAGAAAAGTCCCAGTCAGAAGAGTGTGTCTAGAGGAAAAGGACGCAAGAACAAAAAGGAGAACTTGTCGTCCAGTGTAAGGTTGATACCTGGGACAGGAGAACAAGTAAACTAGAAACAGGTCTTAGGAATGGAGGAAAGTGGGTGCCCATCTACCACCGTAGAAAACTATGTTCTACTGGGATGGAAAGTTTTGTTGGGTGGACATGCCCTGAAGAGAACAAACTCCTTTGTACCAAGGTGGCTCAGGTACCAGAGGCAGTAGTCTGTTCACAGATTAACACAATGTCCCAAAGTCAGGCAGATTGCCTTTGCATCAGTTAGCTACGCTGCTTTCAGTTTTCCAGCCAGCCCATTCACGCATCTCTGCAAAGTGAGGCAACTGAAGATGCATCTTCTACTCCAAGAGATTCTTGGACAGACAATTTGTGACTTTTGGCAGCCTAGGTTATTTTCAAAACTCTAGCATTAAGATGAAGCCCATTGCCTCTTACTCCAAATCTAACTTCACTGTTGTGTATGTATATTTAATCCTCCAAAAATTCTTAGATAAAAAGACTTTGCTTACCTTGCCTGCAACTCCAGTGTTCGCTCTTTTCCAGACACTTGAAAAGTGTGTGGATATTCTTCATTATGAGTTTCTATAATCTTCATACCATCTATGCCAACTCTGTTTCGAACTGAGAACTTTGATCCAACCAAGCTGAATTTAGGCACGCAGTAGAGCAACATATTGTTAAACTGGAGAAAAAAAAGAAATGCATGGCTTTGCATTAACAAAAACACAGATACAGTCACATTTTCTACTGAGAACTGGACAATATAACAAAGCTGGACTTAACGGGTGAGAAAGCAGGTTCTTTCCTGCTCAGTTGACAGATGAGAAGACCAAAGGTCTAACGCAAGGCAACTTTTTATTCTTATTTGTTTATTTCTAATCAAAGGACAGCTTCAGTGGATGTAGGAATAATTGTTCTGCCTATGCAGCAGTCTTCATAGAATGTAGTATCAACTATACTCAGACTGGATGTTTTTTACCACTGTAAACTTTTTATTAGAAAAACCATTCTTATGTTCCAATTTTGCAAAACCTACTCTAAACTGCAGAATAAGAACTCTTTTCTTCAGTGTATAGATTTATATTTATCCTGTACCAAAACCATCTGGTTTTGTATAAGTTGTAACTGATTTTATTTAAGGACATTATTTGTCTTTTCTCCAAGACAGAACAGCTCTTGAGTTTTTATTCACTGAAACCCTCAATATCACAAGAGAAAAATAATACATGAGCAGGACAGAGATATATTCCTTTATTAAAGATAAGAATTTTAAATAATGTTGAAATGTCTAAAGCCTCAGCCTAGAAGCACAGTTATTAAATCAGATCTACAGTGTTTCATTTTCTCACATTTTTCCCCTCACATTTTTCTCAAAATTAATTATTTAACAGAGAAACTCACTTCAGTTAAATCCCAATTCACAGAAATCCTGTCTAGATTATTGCCTAGTCTGTATCACAGATACAGCACACTTGAACTTGTCACCCCTCATATGAAGTGCACATGATTTTAATCATCTGTGTAGCCCCATTTGAGATCTTACTATTCAATTTCTCCTTTTATTTGAAGCACAGATAAGCAGGAATTGTGCCTCAACAACTTGTTACTGATCTTTATTAACCAGAAGACGTGCAATGCCAGATGTTCATAAACAAAAACATATTAGCAATTTTTAAGGCATGGGAAGCAATGAACCACATCAAACCTTTTCCAAAGGAGTCGTGAGGGAGCATGGCTTTACATTGTTAGTTCCAAGACAGGACACAGACACCTGACAGGAGAATGACCTGCCACGATAACAAGCTCCCACAGGACCATGAGACTTATACTGGGAGCTCAACACAATCAATCAGGACTAAAATCCTAAGCTTTTACATTTCATTTTCATGAGAATGTCAAAGTGCTCATGCTCTAGGGCCTGCATTTATAATTGGCTACCGCTTGTTTATAAGTGAGTTGCTGGACACTAGTTTCATTTATTTAAAGTCATGTATTCTGTTCTAAAAGGTATTTTCAAGCCTTTTTGTAAGCGGTATATGCTCTAATATCACTAGTGGAAAGGCATTGACATGAACTAGAGATGATTGCCCTCTCTCTTTGGTAGTTCTTTCGAGTCTAGAAATGTATACAGCCACTCCTGCAAACAAAGGCCACCGTACTTACTAGGAAAAGATACCGTTCTTGAGCAGACGTATTGCGAGCAGCGAGTTTAAGGATCTGTCCTTCTTTTATCAGTTCATTTGAAGGGTTCACAATGTCTTCCTCTTCTCCCAGCATCTCATATATCTCTAACAATTTCTTTAGATTCTCCTTTACAGTGAAAATACAGTTATAAAACTCATTAATTAAAAATGCAGATCTTTAAGCATGTTTAAATGAAATGATGGGAGCTTGTCTAAGTCTGGAAAACATTAGCTTTGAAAAACATGTATTATATACCTGGTAGGTATAGTCAGCCATACAGACTGATTAACTTAGTTGATACAGTAGCAAGTACTTTTAGAAATGTTATCTCCATGTTAATTTTAAAAATGTAGTTATGCATACAGCCTGCATTATTTCTTGTCCAACATATCTCACATACTTAATGGTACTCATCACACCAGCCCAATATGGTAGAAAACCAGTAACTACTCCTTACAAACATTATCCTTCTACTGACAGAAACAGATGAAAAAAGGTTAAGAGTCCAGTGTAGTGTAAGCTATTTGAGCCAAGAGAGGAACCCAATCTGTCTCATTTTCCACTTAAGAGAATTAGATGCAATGCCAGATTTTGTCTGTCACTCCCAGATGTATAAATACATTAAGTAGGAGAAATCACTTGGACTCAGAAAATCCATTTTTGCTATTTTAGGGAAGATTTGCAATCTACACTCCTAGCTTCACCAAATATTCAAATAAAATATATTTAAAAGTGAACAGGAAAACAAGGATCAGTTACCATTTTTCTTATTGCACTATTGGAGTGACTTGCTGCAGTGGATATAATTTCCAGCGATTCTAGACAGCAGAAAAAGAAAAAAGTAAACCTAAAAAGCTGCATTTTTACATATTTATATATTACACAGAAAAAAAAAGTTTATTCCAAAAAATGGTTTGTCATTTTTAAGTGAGTTACACACTACCATAAATTTCTTAAATTATCAATAAAAAGTAACCAAGGTAAAGTGGAAAGCACAAGAAAGTCATCGACCAAATAGAAACTGTAATCTGGAAAGATTAGAAGGGAGTTTCTGCAGATTACTTTAGAGCTTCAGCACTTAGAATCACATTTTTTGTGACGTGAGCAGTCATGGATCTCTCCCCTCTTTTCTTAAAGTAGTCCAGAATGTCAAACTAGATTTTTCAGTTGAAACAGCTTATATTATAAATATTGACAGTAATGGTACTAAAAATGAAATATTTTTAAAAATTGTCTGCAAAGTAATTTAGAACAATCTGTGGAAATATCTTGAACTTTTTCTTGTGTAAAAACAAAGAGGAATAAATTTTAAAACTTGGCTGTTCTTTTTGCTACAAGAGCTTAAGAATACAATGAGTCTAACTCCATTTTTTTACAACTAAGAGACATACATTCCAAATGCGCATAAAGAGAACCAAAATGCCAACAAAAAAAATAGAAAAAAAGAAAACCTACCATAAACCCATATCATCTGCAAAGCAAATAAATCAAAATGTGTGTGCTAGTCCAAAACTAAAGCAAAATCTATGTGCTACAGGAGGAGAATACTAGAGGCTTTACAGTTTTTATATTAACTGCATCCACTATTCAAACAGTTTTTTCCAAAGAATCCTACAACTCCACTGAAGAAATTCTATCATTCTTTTTCAGAGGGACTTTGCTTCTTCACTTTATTTTTCCTGAAAAAATATTTAATTTCCAGTATCCTCTTGCTGATATCTTATTACAGCTCTTTTAATGGCTAGAAGATATTTACTTTCAGCATCTTTCCAGTCTAGAGAATCCTGAGGCAATTTCCTTAGGTAGTCCTTTAGAAGCATCTCGTAGCGTGGAATGCGTTGTACTGGTTCTAGCATGTGATGTTGCAATGTCAAATTTCCACACACTTTTTCCTTCTAAAAAATTGTAAACATATTTCAATGTAGTAAGCAAATATGTTATCGGGATACAGTAAAATAAAAGTTATGATTGATAAAACATGAATAATGTATTTTGAAACATGCATGATAGACATTCTGAAAGAAAATGGAACTACTTTACCAAACCAAATAACTAGAAATTCATTCCTAAAAATAAACAGGAAAAGAGTTTCCTAAGTAGCCAGAACTCACAAATAAAAGACCTACCAAAAAAACCTGCCAAATTCCAGTGTATTTTAACTTAGTTTTGTAGTAACTCAGACAAAAGAATTACAACTGAACTAATAAGAACAGTTCATGACCACACATTAGAAACAGTTCTTAAAAATATACCTCTATAGCCCATTTATCAACCTGAGAAGGGAGCACTCTTTGAGTTTCCTTCATCATGTAACACCCCTCAGAATTGTTTTAAAATGTGTATTAATTTCCATAATGTCAGATCCAATTAAAAGATTACATTAAATACACATAGTTGTCTTCTTCGTGGCTTAAAATCTCTAGATCCTATAGAGCAGGAAAAGGTAAGTAGAAATACCTTATCCTATCTGTAGCTGCTCTGTCTGCAGTAGGAAGACATGTATCTGCCAATTCACAGAGAAACCTACAGGGAGCACTAGAGGGTATAAAAAGCACCTTGGAAAAGGATGGTGCAATGCTTAACTATTAAGCTTTCTTTAGCTTTTGTGGCTCATCATTTAGGATTATATACTGGCTTCCAAAGCATAGTGCTCTGCTTAACAGCACTGGTGTGAGCCAACAGAGTACTTATGAATTCAGTGCAAGGATCTGCAGTTGCACTGATAGGTCACGTTATCCTAAAACAGTATTTGCTTTTAGTATCTACAACAACAAAATGTAGTACTTTTTTTACTAATCTTCCCATGTTTCAGCCTTTCTACTTTGGTCCTCTGTGTTGCACTGGAAAGACTGGATTTGTGTGGGAGTTTTTGCACATGCAAAGAGAAGAAAAGAAGACACAGAATGCGCTGTGAAGCAGATAAAAACAACCCTTAATTCTAAGGAATTTGGTATTTAATTTTATCTTTTTTCATTTTTTTCACCCACAAATATATATATTTTTATATATGCTTTTATTACTTGGCTATCTACATTATTCTCTCCATTACCTGAATGTCTTGAATAATAAATTTGAATTGAGGTGACCGTTCAGTCCACGTTTTCACCAATTCCATGGCATTATCAAAATTCTTCACATACTCTCCGTACATCTTGAGGAAAGGAGCTAACTTTTGCAGAATATCTCCAATTCTGGGGGTGGTAGTCCTGCAAAGTAAAAGGGTGTAATCTCAGAGCAAACAGGAAAGAAAAAAAGTCACAAAAGGTTACAGAACTGTTTCAGGCTTTTAATAGAGAATCCTCTATTTGGGATCACCTCAGAGAGAGTTCCAACATAACCATTAAAACTGACCTGAGTTAACTTGCAAAGATTGTATCCTCTTTGATCATGTGTAAGCATGATAGGCCATGCAGAGCACTAAAGAGAGAAAAGCTGTCTATAATGAACAATTTGAAAGGCTTTGTTTACAAAACATGACCTAATTTATTTTATTTGCAGTTCCTTAAAACTACATTATCTTCTTTTGAGCATATTTTACCCTCTAAATATCTAACCTGTGGTTTTGTTTGAGGCTTAAATCCATACTGTACAATTTCCCTTTTGTGCCTTTTATTTACAACTTCTAAAAATCATTCTTTATCTAAGCAAACCTATGAAATAGAGACACTCCCTTGGATTCCAGTCCTCAGTGATAACGTTCCCACATCTTTCCCAATTATTGGTGGCATCTTCAAATAAAACAGATTAGTAAAGAAACTGATGGAGAGGCAGAGAGAAGCTGCACTCTCAACACACACAAAGAAAGCGGAACACCACACGTGTATCTCCAAGAGCTACAATAGGAAACACACTTCACATTTCATTTTCAAGGACAGACTCAGAAACTCAGTATCTCCAGATTTCTTAAAGCCCAAAATTAATGTTGTGGTAAGTGGGCTAAAGTGAAGCAATCTACTGCAATTACTTAAGTAGTCTTCTCTAGCACACCACTTCTCCAAGAGAAAAGCTGTGCAGAAGAGAGAAGTTACTTGAATAACGAATATTGCCAGGACTAGCAAAGGCTGGTCCAGCTCCAGCTCCCTTCTTGAGAGGCAGAAGGAACCAGTGTATGACCTGGCAGAGGTCTGAGCTTCTGCTGGGCCTGGCAACTGAAGAAGGGGACAAGATAGGGTGGGAAGTTGCTCTCTGAAATCACAATGGCTCTCTACCCTCAATTAGCTTCAAGTATTTGTTCAACCACTCTACATGCAACCAGACAGACACACAGTCAAAGGCAAGCTAGCGATTTAAAACAAAAACTCTTCTCCTTTGGTTCACTGAATGCTATTTATTTCCCTGGGTTGTCTTTTTATCACAATGCAGCATATTTTTAAACTGAAAATAAAATATAAATCATGCCAATTCCAACAGAACCGAAGAAAATGTGAGTATTTCTAAAGGTCACCAGAAAAAAAACCAAACCACCATCATTGAAGTTTTCTGATAAATTTAGAATACAAGTAATTATAAAATTTTGTTATTAAAATACAGGCAGAAAAGACTGTGGCAATCCTTCGTATCTAAAGAAGCTGGCATAAAAAGAGAATATTTCTGCTTAACTGTTTCACAACTATTATTAGACAGACGTTAGAAGAAAATGTTAAAACTTTCATAAGCCAAAAAGTAGAAACAGTTTGTTACATCCGCTCGTCGGATACCCACAGCAGCTCATTTACACAGAGCACTGCAATTTCACCACCTCAGAAGATAAAAAAAACCCCACAACTACTTTTCATGCAAGGTTCTTATATGTCCAAAGACTGAGGCTGTAAAAACACAAATACATCATCATTTCAGGCAAGAAAGACAAGGTCCATTGTGGAGTGCTGGCTCTCCCAGCACGGCCATGATCTTGTGGATGTGATCAACCCTCAGTGCAAATAAGGTTCTTCTGCAACTTTAAGGAAGATAAGAGCCGGACTTTCTAACCGCAAGTAGGCGTACCGTCCATATGTCAGGACGCATGGACAGCAACCAATTAGCTATATGTATTCGCTGCGTGCTTTGCTCGTGACTATCTCGTGACTAAAACCGAGATTATAAAAGCTGTGTAACTCTGCTTAATAAAGGAGAACGACCATACTCATATTGAAAATACCTCGTTACTCCGGGTATCACAGAATCACAGAATCACAGAATGTTAGGGATTGGAAGGGACCTCAAAAGATCATCTAGTCCAATCCCCCTGCCGGAGCAGGAACGCCTAGATGAGGTTGCACAGGAAGGCGTCCAGGCGGGTTTTGAATGTCTCCAGAGAAGGAGACTCCACAACCTCTCTGGGCAGCCTGTTCCAGTGCTCTGTCACCCTCACTGAGAAGAAGTTTCTTCTCAAATTTAAGTGGAACCTCCTGTGTTCCAGCTTGTGCCCATTACCCCTTGTCCTATCATTGTTTGTCACTGAGAAGAGCCTGGCTCCATCCTCGTGACACTCACCCTTTAAATATTTATAAACATGAATGAGGTCTCCCCTCAGTCTCCTCTTCTGCAAACTAAAGAGACCCAGCTGCCTCAGCCATTCCTTATAAGGGAGATGCTCCACTCCCTTAATCATCTTTGTAGCCCTACGCTGGACTCTCTCCAGCAGTTCCCTGTCCTTCTTGAACTGAGGGACCCAGAACTGGACACAATATTCCAGATGCGGTCCTACTCCCACTCCCAACAGTCCATGTCACACAGATAGCTCTGAAAGAATAGGAAGGATAGGAAGGTCACAGAAAGAAGAACCTTCTGAAAGCAGCATCCTCCTCTCTTGATGGACTTACAAGTATAGATAACTACTTCATCTCGTATTCAAACACCACATACTACAAGCAGAAATATGAAATTCTACTAAATGCCATCAGGTCGAAGTCAGTTACTGTTCTTTTGGAGAGAGAGACCAGAAAGAGAACTATTACCCAAGTCAGCACGGCACTACTGCCGGACAACAAAGATAGCATCATTACATGGGTCAGGAGATAGGACTTCACATTGTAACACAGGTACAGAAACACTTTTGTGTGTCTGTGTTATCAGACCATGATGGTAATCCTGTTTGCATTCTGAAAACTCAAACACGAAATAACTCACTTACTAATCGTGATGTGTAGCATCTCATTTAGAACTGTCATGGCTGCAAGAAAGCTAAGCAAAGGTTTGTAAAATCACAGCACAGTAAAGGTTACTACAGAACGACTGCTTTCTCTTCCAATATTCAAGCTAACAGGCATCCAACAAAATTGAAAATTTGATGTGGGATCACTGTTATGCTCTTTTCACAGGAAATCTATTGCAACAAGGCTGTTTCCAGTGTTTTCAATCCGTATGTTTGTAAGAGACATTCAGTTGCTCAACTCATTCAAAATACAACTACCAGACCATTTCATTTCCACTTGATAAGCTTAGACTCACACTGTCTTTTCTTCTAAGAAAGAAAAATGTGCTTCTGATTTGCTTTCCCAGTTTCAAAAACTATGTTTTTTTACCTTAAGTTTGCAAAACAAACCATAACTCAGGGCAAGTGTCAGACATTTTTATCCAGCTATTTTTATTGGAAGCTAAAGAACAATAGATGAAGAGCATAACCCTACCAACAGAACATACTTAAGCATTTTCTGTGTCCAATTAAGGGAACTGCTGAGGAAAATGAACACTCCGTCTGGCAGAAGCTGCTGTTTGAGAGACTGGTGATGGGGAGAGAAAATGATCCCTGACTTTTCTTTCAGCAATAACCAGAAATTGTTCACTTCAACTGCACCCTTTCTTCTAACTCCTCCCAAGAGCATAATGTTCTAAGGACACTTAAACAGGCTGTCTCAGGTACAGCACAGAGGTTCTTTTCAAGTAATGTGGGAAAGATAACATGCTTATAATGCAATTTATTAGTTTTGCACTAATACTCAAAGCTCATCTGCAAAAGCACTTTTCAACCTTTGAAGCTATGTAGTTATACACAAACTTCTAGCATGCAATTTAGGAATTTGCAAATATGCAAGGCAGTGCAACCCATCTTCTGTGCTCTATAAAGCATTCTGAGCAAAATTTTAAGAGTACATCACAAATTCCATTTCAAATACATACACAGCACTTAATGTAGTGCAAGCAGCTTTTTGAACATCATTGGACTAAACTCCACCTCTCATGAATATGCACTCTATTTTAATTCATGCATTCATGATTTCCTATCAGACTTCTTCAACAGATCAGAAGAAAAGGGTGGATTTACCTTACATGTTCATTTCGCAAGGAACAGAAGTTAAGGTATAAACTTTTTGGTTTGGTGTTTGGTTCCCCCCCCTCCCCCGCAGAATAACATGAGAGACCAAAAATACATGGCTATATTTTAATAGTAGAATAGTGTGCACCAAGGCAGGAGAAAGACACTACAATAGTACATAATTATTACAGAGTATATTTACACTTAGGCTATCCTTCTTGCTTGCTCCAAGTAGAGGTGCTGTCAAGAAAAGCTTAGGAAAAGATGTCCCCAGAACATTCCTGATCTGGATGCAGATTTCAAATAAAAAACCCAAACACAGGAAAACAAAAACATACCCCACCTTATTACAGAAAGCAGTAATTGCAAAGCCAAAACACATACATGTTATTTATCTCATCTGTTTTGTATTCTGTGCAATGAATTTGTTAGGTAGCATAATTTCAGTCTGAACTTCTAATTCAGCAAGGCATTTAATCATGAGTAATCTCACTGGCTTCAGTGAGATACATGTCCTTTATTTTGAGCAAATGATGCAAGTCCTCTGCTGAGTCAGATCATGATGAAGAGTGGAAGAGCAGATGTTCTCCTACCCACAGCACTTTCTGGGCCTGGAGCACTTAATTATGAAGATACCTTCCCTACCTCAATCCTATGACAGTTTCTACAGATACGGTTTTAGTAGTATGTTAACCAGTGAATTGCCTCTTACCATTCTTGCATTCTTTTCTCAAGTTCTGGAAGTAAGAATTTACTGTGGAAGGCATTTATCGATGAAATGTTTGAAAATATTTTGTTTATCACTTCAGCTGGAAATGAACCTCTGTTGGCTTCCTCAAGGAGTCTGGAATAGAATACCTACAACACACAAAAAAAAAGAGCACCCCAATCCTATCAGCCTATTATCTTTAATCACTGGAAGACCATCTATCCACCCCTCACACTCCAACTGAGGCAAGATCAACATCTCAATATTTAGACAGGTAACAACAAATGCATTTATTGTCTTTCACTCACCAGAATTTAAAAGCTTCTCCTCCCCTTACACCCCACTTTTTTTCTTGTGAGCCAGGAAAGCGGTGCAGGCATAGCAGACACAAGGAAAGCCAAACTGAAGTAGTGCCATTTTGGATCAGCTCCAGGCATCCTGTCTGTTTTAACAGCTAGATCATCTCAGCTTTCCCAGTCTTTCAGTTGTATTTTCCACTCCTGCTTTCTTTTCAATCAGCATGATGTCTGATCATCATCAGCCCAACCACTCTCCTTGTGTGCCCTTGTCCCTTTATCCTTTTGAAATCAAAGTAGTCGGCAGACTATGAGTGGTCTCCACATACTGCACAAAAAGGGCCCAGTTCTGACTAGGCTTTGTATTTTTTTTAAAGAGATTATAGTAATCTTTCCCCATCAGTGGGCTCTACCTGACTAGACACAGTTACAAAATGGCTAGAGACCTGTGCAGCTGTTACTGTGTACATCCATTAAAAAATGCTTATGAGGAGCTATAGTCTCTCTACCTCCCTCTCTCATGTTTGAACAGACCGCATCTCCCTAGGAAGGGCTTCAGAAATTTGGGCAAGGGCTTGAGGAAGAAGAAAAGAGTCCAAATACAGGAACTTTGATAATCCCAACTGGGACAGCAAAAATGTCTTAAAAGGAAAAAAGCCATACACTTCAAGACATGCTCACTTTGCTGCATCTCCGAGAGGGCAGCTAGTTAGTTTTGACAAGTTACTTTGAAGACGATAAAGGTTATATAAATTTCTAACCAAGTTTAGAAACATAACAGTCCCTTCCCAGTCTTTTGCTTTCCTCTCATTAGCAGCAGCTGAGCAGCTGTGCTTGAAACTAATTTTTCAGAACTCTGTCCAGTTAATATTTGGAAAACAGGCACAGAAGAAATGCACTTATGATCACATCAAGAAAAATAATTGTACATTATCCATCAGAAAAACTTACGAATTAAGTAAATATTTTCCTTTCTTATTTTTAAACTTCTCTAAAGCAAAGCTCTTTTTTTTTCTGCAATACTTTATCTTTTAAAACACACCATATATTCATCCCAATGTGGGTCTGCTAGGTAAATACACTTTCATGAGGAAAATTACTTAGATCCCCAAGAAGCCTGAACGAATATCGTACCAGCTAAGACTTTTTATTTTCATCAACTGTTTTCATAAGGCATATGCCTTATGAAATTTTAAACAGCGATGTCAGAAAATTATGGAATAAAACAATGCAAAGCTATAGGTATCCAGGTAAAATGAATGTAAGAGTTATGTGAGAAGGTAAACAAGGCTTAAAAAGGAAATACTCAAGAACTACAGACTTTCACATGTAAGAATACCAGTTTGATTCTACAGAGCACAAGAATTCAGCCTTGCAAGAAGAGTAATTTCTGTTCACTTCAACAGGATTTAGTCTAAACGTATAGCAGGAAAATAGGGGATACGGTTTAGAAGTCGGGAATCAGTTTAGAATGGGCATCTTCTTAGGTTCTATAGAAATAAAGAAAAATTCTGATCAGATGGCTAAAATGTGAAAGATTTAGGTAATTTTCTACTGGGTGGGTGATTTGAGTATTATAAAACCCTTTCTCATTTCACCAGAAGCCAAGAAATGGTTATTCATCCTCTCTGTGGAAGGGCTACCAGTATGCACTACTGATCATGGTGACATCTCTACACACAGAACATATTGCATTAATATCCACAAAATTCTAATACTTTAAAAAAATGTAGTGCTCTCAAAATTGAAACACAGGCAAAGTGACACGGCAAGCGCAAAAGTCTGACTGCAAAACTCAGCAAAATGTGAAAAACATACCGCACCTCCCATGTAATTTATATACACAAGTATGCATAGCCATTCAGGTGAATTCAAGCCAAGACCATAAAAACAAGTTCAAGAAAACTGTACCCCATCTAGGAGGTCAAGTCTGCTAACGTAGGCTTTTTCTGTTTGCAGAAGTTCACTGGCAATTTTGTGACGTTTCTGTTCATCTGTCTCCTGGAGGAAAATAAGAAGAGCTCTTAGGATATTGCAGGAAACATAATTTAATACTAAAAAAAGCTGAAAAGACGTATGATTACCTTATAGCCCAAAATGTAATGAAAATCCAAGTTTCACATGTAGTAATAGATACTCCATTTTGAAAAATACAAATTTTCCAGCAGTTTAATCCACAAATACAAAAGTCAAAGGAGGATAAAAATCAGTCAAACTGTGGAGCAAAACTCAAAGCCTAAAACATTTAATATTTCCCAGTTTATGTAAGGATCTTTGCCAAAGCACCAACTCCCTGTTTCACAGATCAGCTCACATCCTGGTAATCGAGTACCACTGACCTTTCAGAGCTGGAAGAACTGATGTACAGAGTAAGAGGGAACAGATGGGATTAGTTGGTGTTCGCCCCCATTTCGAAAGTTATTTGGACTGCACGTTCTTTGCATGACAGAACCACTGAAAAATACTGTACAAAATGTTTTATGTTCATCCATACACTCATTGCTGATTAACTGTTGACTGCAATTAGAGAGCTCCTTTGCTAGGTCTTTAAGGAACTCACTTTCGTATCTTAAGGGAAGTTGTATTGTTGGATTCTTATATTGTTGGATATTGGATTCTTCTACTGAACAGAAACTTAAAACATTCATTCAAACTTTAATATTAAACTAAATGTTAGAATATAAAATTATGAGTTGCTATGAGAAGTTACTTCAAAACAAAGAAAGAAAGGACAGACTTCTACAATACTGAAACACTGGGGAAATGCCTCAGGCTCAGAAGTGGCAGATTCAACAAAGTGACACATTAAAATATTTTTCTTCCAGATCTAGTGCTAGCATGAAAAAGCATTCACATCTATCAACAACCGAGTCTCTCCTAAGTAAATGGGAGTCTTATCACTGTGCTTATGAGAAAGCAGTAATTTTCTGGGCAAACCATGGAAAGACTTCATAAAAAAAATAAAGAGGAGAGCTTGAAAGAGTTATTTCTGATTTCAAACCACACACTGCTTTCCACAAGAGTACGACAAACATTTGCAAGTACATTTATAGTTTGCAGAATACTGAATACTGAAGTACAGTCTTTTCATTTAAAGGACTTCAGTGGCTTTTTTCCTTTTTTCAGTATTCAGTAAGTATTCCAAATTTGAACACATTTCAATTCTAATCTGCAGTGTTAACAGTCACATTGCTATATGGCAAGCCTCCTCCCTAAATACAGGCTTTCAATAATGACTTCAAAGTTGTTCATTAAATCTGTTTAAATCAGCATAGCAACCACAGTAACATACAGAACAGCATTTTAAGTGCTGTCAAGAGACATTGCAGGGAGCTGGAGGATTAGCTATTACAGCTACAGCACGCTGTTTAGTGCAGCCATTTATAAGGAATATCACATGTGGACTTCAGGCACAAAACCATGGAGGCTGCTGGTTCCTTGGCAATTTTATTTTGGTTGGTTTTTTCCTCTCCCCCAAATTCCACTTTCTCCCTGAAGTGCTGCTATAGAACGAATCCACAGTTTTCAGAAGATTATTTGGACTAATTAAGAGAAGGAAAAATAACACACAGCAGACTCAAAAATATCACACAAAATGAGCAATTAAAAAAAAAGCCTTTAATCCACATGCTTAAATCAGGGCAAATCCCTCTTACTCTCCCACTACACTCAGACCTAGCCTTTCAGTATCAACCTTGCACATCTTCCTAATACCTGAACCTCACTCACCTTTCTACATCAACCACACTACCTGACTCAGGAATCTTCTATGTGGGGAAAAGATACCACGGAGTAGTTATATTTTAATCACAGTGGCATGTTCTTATTCCAGCATAAGAATACCCACCTATAGGATTATATCAGTCCAAGAATAAAATTTTATCACTAGTTTTCTTGTAGGGAAGTCTCAGTTTCTCACCTCACAATCTCAGTATTTGCCCACAAGTTACATGAACACCCAGCTGTGTTTTTGAATACTACCTCCATCCTCCTCACTACTCATTCACCCGCTTCAGTGTCTTATTTAGCATCCCATCCAAAGAAATGCACTTGGTTTCCACAAGGTCACTCCAGCTTCCTTCCTGTTGGAAACAACAGATCATAGGCTATTTTGCTGGTCTTGGCATTCGTCTCCCTAGGAGCTTTTCTTGAAGGAAGTGGCAGCCACTTATCCTAAGCACATGGAGTGAACTGGGACCAGATGCATGGGTGGACACATGGGTCCTGGCAGCAATGTATATATTGAGTTTTCTGTGAGGGGTTTTTAGTTGTCTTTGGCAACAGGGGAAGGGCTATGGAGATAGCCCTTTAAGAAGCTACCAGAAAAGCTCCCCCTTTTCCTTTGTCAGACCCATCTCTGACCAGGGCCAAGCCAATCAGTGCCCCTGCGAATTCGCGTATTTAAGGGGGGTGCAGGGCATGCTCTCTCTCTCTCTGGCCCTGGCCCCGCCCTACCTGGCCAGGCTGGGCTTGCCCGACCCCAACTTAAGCTTAAGCCCCCCCTGCAGCTCCAGCCCGAAAAAGAGAGAGTGCCAGGAACTCTTCAAGACCATCAAAAGAGACCTGCAGCAGAGAAAGGAGTGGGGCCTGAGGAGAACAACTTTGAAGAACACCAAAATCGGTTGAAGGAAAGAAAGGAGAGGGGGTAGGAGGAGGATGCAGAGCCCAGGTTCCCCTTTTGCAACTCATGGCGAGAGCCGGGTCGATTGCCTGCAGCCCATAGAAGCTTACCAGTGGGACAGGGCCACCTGAGCAGTGGCTGTCCCTGAAGAAGCTGTGACTCCAGGCAGTGTGTGCTGGAGCAGTTCATGTGTGAGGGAACTGAGACTGTGGGCAGACCCAGATTGGAGCTTTGTGGACTTGGACTGAAGCAGTTTTGTGTGCATGAAGGAAACTGCAGCTGTGGGCAGACCCGTATTGGACTTTTGAGGACTTTTTCCCCTATGGAAAGGGGGCCACGTGGAAGCAGAGGGAGAGAGTGGGCGGAGTTCTCCTACTCCTGAGGAGCACATGGTGCAAAACCAACTGCAACCCCCACTCCCATCCCCCTGCACCTCAAGGCAAAGGTGGGGGTAAGGGGAGGTGAAGAAACCAGGAACAAAAGCTGAGCCCAGGAAGAAGGGAGGGGTGGGGGAAAGGTGTTTTGACTTTAAGATCTGGTTGTATCTCCCGTTGTTCTACTCTGATGTTGGTAACAAATTAAAATTGCTTTGTTTTTTTATTTCTTATGACGAGTCTGTCTTTTGCCTGTGATCTGTTTAAGTGGTGAGAAGCCCTCCCAGTCCTTATTTTGACTAGCCCTTTTTTGAGGCATCATGGTGCTCAGTTATGCACTGGGCCTAAACCATGACAATGTGCTACACCACAGGGCACATTTGGTGGACTCAACATTGTGTGAGGTTGGTGTTGCAGCTGGTGTATATGTGAGTGTATAAATATATAAATATTTATTTCCTGCTTTCAGGGAATCCATTCACAGCCATCCCAGCTCTGCCAATGCACACACCACACTGCTTTTCACCTTTACCCTCAGCTGCCCACCCAACCTTCCTTGAAGCCAGCACACAGGGAGTGGCCATACGATGGGCCCAGAGCAGGCAGACCCTGAGAAGGTGCTCAGGTTCTGCAGACCTGAACTTGGCCAGTCCAAGAAGCAGGAAGCAAATCTTACAACATAATTTGGAAATAAATCCTGAGTTATGTTTGTGACAGTGAAAATTACACGGAGTGATGTGTTATTGGAGCTGTTCAACAAAACAGCCTTGAAAATCCCTGTAGAAATAATGGAGGAAAATTCTTAAAAGAAAAGGCTTTAAAAAACATGGAAAACATGAAGTTGGTATTCAACTTCTGAGAACGTAAATGCTTTCCTGAAGAACTACTTTAACAGATCTGTAAAAAACTACTGTATCAAATCTAATCATTAACAATAAAAGGGAATTTTAATTCTCATTTAAATTACAAGTTAAACTTTATCTTAACGTGATATAACCATAAATGCACACATCTCTCTTCACATGTAGGATAATAAGATAGTAGAAATGAAAGTTATACCTTTTTTTTTTTCCTAGAAAACTTTTGTATTTCCTTCCTATGATTTCTTTATGCTTTTAGTACATCAGTATTTATACTGGGCTCCTTACTGTTAACAAAAAACACTGTGAAAAAAAATTTACTACAGGGTATACCTGGACACATATTCTATCACTTCAAGCACAACTTCTCCATGATTTCAGGGAACACTTCAAACTTCTATGACAATCCATAACATATGACAACTCAATATATAAAGCCAAGCAGAAATGGTTAGTGCGACATATAGAGAACATTCACATTAGATAGAGGTACATGATTTTAACTGCTGATCAAAATATCAGAATTGTGAGATAGCAGTAGGTGCACCAGTCAGGACTGCAAACTTGTATGTCCGTATGGATGCTTACAGTAAGAATTTCACCTGGGTTGAGTGATATATTCTTTAGTACAAAGTTGCACATCTTAGAATTATTACATTATTATGGATATTTAAGAAATTAAAACAAGTAATTTTGATCTAAATTGTTATTGAACTCTGAAATTAAGAAGAGGTGTGAAAAATGCTGCTGAGAGTATGAACTTTTTGCATCTGTGTTCATACTTCCTAACATTGCTTTTCCATTGTTCTAAACTTGCAAAAACTAGCAGCCTTTACATAAACCTAAATTCCAATATAGCCATAACTTATTATCCAAACCAAACAGAAGCCATCTCCTATCAAGAAAACTATACGTACTGACATGATAGTGATGCTGTATATAATTCACTCCTATTTATGTGTAACCCTCACCCCAAGGGCTTTACAGTAATATATGAAGAAACAGGGTGAAAGATGTAGAGTATGAACAAATACCATTCAATCTATGTTGTGCTTGTTTGTAATGCTGTGTTCTGTCTAAGGTAAGAACGAGTTTTTCTTTTCTAAAACCATTCATGTCATAGCTGATTCATGATCCAAAGCCTTCATCCCTAAGTCTCAGGAATATAAATGTAAATTTCCAGGAGAATTTAAGATCTCCTTTAATCTATTTACTCTTTAGTTTCTGAAATCAAGCAAAGCACTAAATTTTGCAACATGTGCAATGAAAATCCTGAATGCTACCATCACCTTCTGGCATATTAACTGTATACAACAGCCCTTTGCACAAATGATGGGCGAGTTTCTTGCACAGCAACCAAGAAAAGCATTAAAGATCCTGGTATCCCTAAAGAGGTGATTCTTCTCAAGAGGGTTTATGCATTTATAGGGTACTAAAGATCTACAGCTTTGTTCATGATTTACTGTTGCTTCAGAATACCATAAAATTGTAGAACCTCCCAAGTGTTGCAGCAATGAAGCATTTATTGGCAAGGTTAACTTAGCCACAAAGTTTCACCCTATGTAAAGCAAAACTTCACCTTGCATTTAGAAATATATGCTCTCCACAGGGTTTTGCATCTGAAACACCAGAGTCCCTAATATTGCCATTAAAAGAAGACATCAAGTAAGGACTTCAATAAAGGTGCATAATGGATTCCTCTTAATCTGTGGCATGTATGCAGTCTATATCCCTCTTTCTTACCAGTCTCACAACACATATTGAAGCATTTGTCTTCAGTTCACTCTAGCAGCAGATTTCTCACAAGATGTTATTCCGGAAGCTAATTGATTGAGATGTTCTTGTACTGTTCAGCCTCCGCATTTCAGGCAAACCAAATTTTATGACAGAAGGTGCTTCTGTTGCAAGGCAGAAAACTTCTCACTTTTAATGGTCTTTTTGCTTGTGATATTTGGTGTTTGTGACTTTCAAATTGATTCCATAAGTGCAACAAAGTATACTCTACTCTGGTAATTTAGGGAAAATGTTTCAGAGCAGCGGCAAATTTAGTAAGTTCTGTCTCAACTTTTTCAGAACCTTCAATAATCTGATTTTACTCAGAACTACAGTGATTAGGGGAAAAAAATAATAGTAAAAGAAACAGTATTTCAAAATATTCTTTATTTTCCAAGTCTAAAAAGTAAATTCTGCTCGAGTGTTGTATCATTAACAAATTTAATTCACCCTTTCTAGCAGTGGACTTAGTTTACTTCTGCTGTACATGTATGCATTTACAAAGAGAGAGCACCACTTTTTTCTCTTCCTTGAATTAGGAAATATGGCATGCAAGAGACAAAGAAGATACTTTTCATCAGTATCAAATATATATGTATCATAATTTAAAGCTTCTCTATGACTCACACGCATCTGCTTCTATTGCTTTTACTTGCCTAATTAAAAAGGGCAGAAGAGTGCTGATAGTGCAGTGCAACTTCAACTGGACTGCATCCCAGTTTCAAGACTCTTTACTGACTAAGTGGGCGCTTAGAAAAATCACAGACGGTCTCAGTGCTCTTCTTCCCAGTGCTGCTTGGACACAGAAGCATCTTAAAGTGCTATCAGACCTCTCCTGTTCCTCACCAATGTCCCCCTGCTCCAGACAGCATGGCAGCAGCTGCCTAGGCCTCCACAGGGCTGATTTCAATCTATAGGTTGCATTAGTCCAAACTAAATCAGCATGTGATTTTGTAAAGCATGGCCCTTAAATCAGTCTGTGGTAGACATGCTTCCTGATCTCACCAGACTAAAGGGGATGTCCTTGTATCACAAGCGATCTGGTGTCTGAGGAAGTGCTGCTGTGACCCAGCTCAGTTTTACAGATTCAGTTCTCCACTGATGCTGTCTAAAAAGTTACCATGCGTAGGTTTAGTTTGTTTTGGCTTTTTACCCTTCTAGTACTAGCAAACACCACATCTAGTAACAGTTATGTCACACCTCACAATTTGATTCTTGCTTAACTCAGGGCAGATCATGTGTGTTGGTTCCAGCAGCTCAAAGACAGATTTTGTTGAGATTGCTGCCATTAACATTTGCCCACTTCCTTCCTGGACTTTACAACAGGACTGCCTCCTATTTCTGCTTTTTCCTGAAAATGCTGCCAGCACCTTACTGCATGACTTGGATTCAAGCTTAACATCATTGCCTACAGAGCATTCAGCACTTTATTGGCACAGAGAGGGGAAACAGGCATTACCGAACAGGAGACAGAAACATAATGAGAGGAGTGGCAGGTTAAAGGTGCCTTGGACCATGACCAGGCTTATGTTTAGATGGGAATCGTAACGTTCATTTCATTACTGGCAAAACCAAACCCCTCAAACAAGAAAACTCACACAACCCAGCATATTCTAGTCATTACCTAGGATATTTTATCCTATAATACATCAGAATGTGAGACCCACCTTTCCCACATACAGAACTTATCCTCAAGTGTGTACATATAGGACCCCTAGCTAACCAAACTCAAGGGCTCAGAGAAGTCTGTAGTTAGTGGTGAAGGTCTGCTCCTGACAAGCAGTGATGAGTTTTATCAGGCCTCAGCTTTTTGGCTCTGTGGTGAAGAAGAAGGCTGAGAGGGTCCAGCCCAGCTTCCTCTGCCATGGCTCACACATCACACAGCTGGACCACAGAATCACAGAACGTTAGAGATTGGAAGGTACCTCAAAAGATCATCTAGTCCAATCCCCCTGCCGGAGCAGGAACACCTAGATGAGGTTACACAGGAAGGTGTCCAGGCGACCAGAACTGTTAAAGATGTTTACTGGCCACCAATGTGTCAGTAAGAGAAGGCAAGCTGCATAATCAAACTTTTAGAAGTGGAAATATGCACAATTTTTTCAGCAATTAATTTCTCAAGGCAGATTTTTTTTCCACTCTCTTTTTTCCCTTAATTATTTAAAACCTTCCTTATGCGGAAGCTCAAATTCATCATGTTATAAGTTCTTGCTTACAAGGCATATATTTAGTATACTCTGAACCTTGCATCTGTCTGGCAGCTAGCAGACTGCCACTGCTTTTCCAGCTTTGACTTGACAACTACATCCAAGTTAAAGATTCACATGACAGTTATGCCTGAAGCCCTGTTGCTGCAGTTCACTACATGTGGAATTTTGTTTTATATACACCATTAACACATGTCCCTTGTGGTCTGGCACAGCTGAAACATAGTGCTAAACACATGCATGTATTTCAGTTGCACCTTTTTTTTTTTTTTTTTAAACACAGATAGCTAATGCAAAAGAGGAAAGGGGGATGTGGCAAAGGGGGAAAGGAAGCAAAATTTTTTTCCTGGTCTTATTTTCAGAAGAAAAATAAACAAAATATTTTCAGCTATCTAATCTGCTTTTAGAAGCTTATTTTTGTAAATAGAAACCTAGAAAGAACTATTAAAGTAGTAATATTGCAAGAAAAAAAACAATTTTTCTTTACCTTTGTTTCTACAGGTAGATCTTGCTTACTGATTTCCTCAGTTGGTTCTTCTTCCACATTGGTATTAATTTCTAGAGCTTCATTATCAGATGGGAGAAGCGTATCGCTGCTTGGCGTCCTGTAGCAACTGTTAAGCACCTGTCCTTCACAAGAAGTCATACTTTGCAATGACTCTCTGGAAGTACTTTCTCTTTCCCCATTTATCAAGCTGCTGTTGATGGCATTATCCAGAACCAAGGTGGACATAGCAGAGCCACAATGTGGTAATCTCCTGTCCTCATCTTCCATCTGGTTTTGTGCTACTACTCCATTGGCTGTGTGTAATTGTGCAACCTGAGTTTTGTCGGTATTACTGTTTCCCTGTTTTTGTAGTGGGTGCTGGGATGGGAGTTTTGGCTGAGGTGATGGTGTTGATCCATATCTTCCTTGAGATTTAGAAATGTGGAGAACAGAGGAATCTTTCTTCAAATCACTAGGATTTAATGAGCTAAAAACACCAAACAAAGAAAACAGATGTGAGAAAGGTTAAACACAGCATTAGAGAATACCCGTGGTATGGGGAGCAGGAGAGTTGCACCATATATCCAATTCCTTCCAAACCACTTTTTCTTGTGTTAGTATTAGAACTTTCAGGCCGTCAAGATTTGAACTGCACTATTCCATTAAAACACACACAAACATGCATCTCTTATACGCTGTCCATATTGATCCATTACAGCTTCATGTGTCTTGAATCTAATTTGTAAAATGACAGGCAGTATGATCATGACACGCAACAGAGAAGGGAACTGAGGCACTGACACAAGAAGAAACTTGCCCAAAGTGTCCCAGCAAATTATTGGCAAAACCAGAGAAAGACTCAGGGTCTCCCAGGTCCCAGTCCATTGCTTGAACTAACAAGCAGACTGTTCCCTAATTGCCCTTTAATTATGCAAAAAGGATGAAAAAAGTCCAAGAAAATTTAGCATTCCTTTCCTTAGTTCAGCATATTGCAGGAGGAGCTTTAAATTCTAATCCCATTTCTTCGTTTAGTTTCATTATTTAGCAGTGTCCATGCTGCATCTTTTCTGAAGGTTTTTTTTTTTCCCCTCCATATTTTATCTCCACTTAAAACATGTTATCACTTGTTCGTACCTTTCACTGTCTCTAATCTGCAAATGTACTTGCCTTCATTATATTAAAAAATAATAAAAAATTAAAAACATCATTAGAACCAAAACAAAACCTATACATTTTTGTCTGAAGTACATTTAACAAGCCATATTCAACCTGCAAAATGTTATGATGACTGTCCTTTAACACACTCATTCTTGAACAAATTGTTAAGACTGCTTATAAACTGTGTGTTTACTCCTTTTTTATAGGACCATTTATACAAATGTTGTAAATGTGTTCTACACTTTTATACACAGAGCTCAAAATATATTTTACATTAGCTTCATCTTTTTCCATCATTTAACAACAAAATTAAATCAGCTTTCCTTTAGTTGTGCAAAGATTATGCCTTTTTTAAAAAATAAGCTTAACTCCAAGATAGAATTAAATTACATTTTTCAATTGCATGCACACAGCAAAGAGGTTTAATTACCTTTTTGCCATGACTACATGGTTCTGGGCTGTACAGACTAATGAAAATATGTTATCATAATTGACAATCACAGTTTGCAGTTCACAAACATGCTACCTAGTCATTTGAAGACCAATTATTACAAGTGAAGTTCATCTTCATGGAAGACACATTTTGTGAGCTGAGCTCATTAAAAAAAAAAACAACAACATGAATTGCTTTCAGCCACAGCAGAATATTCCAGAACTCCTCATGCTAATTATGGAAGTTTCTCATTAGCAGAGACCGTAGAGTTGAGGAGCATTTAGTCATTGGACAGATATCACTGAGTGTACTTAATGAATGATGTTGGTCAAAAATCAACTCATCGCCCCATAGTTCCCCCCAAAAAATCTCTATTTTTAAAAGTCTACAAATAAGAAAGCTTTCCTTCTTTCTTTATAGCTTCCTTTAATTGCATAATACGGAAAAAGTTCCTGTAGAATGCAGCAGGCATGTCTAGGAGGAAGAAATGAAGGGCTCATTGGTGTAGGGGACAATGAACCTGAGCAGTTTTCTTTCAAAAAGGATAAAATTGTTTTTCTAAGGACCTTACATTGTTAAAAACATTTGGATGATGCTTTAGAGGAAGACTAGGAAACAAAGTGATAACAGGACTGGAGACCTGTGCTAGAAGAATTCACAGGACCTCCAGTGCTGCAGTAATTTCTTTTTCCCCATCTTTGAGCAGCTGTCATGACAGGAGCACAATTAAGTCTCTGCCTAACGACAGAAGTTTCTTGCAGATGAAGCTTTGAAATTATTTCTGTTCCACGACACTGACATACTTCTTCAATGCTCAGCTGCTTCCATATAAATGAGTAAATTTTCCCCATCTTGAGAGGAAATTCTTTCAATGGAAGTCTTAATGCCCTGGGCTCCTCAGGACATGCTCTGTTGTACATCACGTATTCATTCCCACAGGAGGATCCCTCCAGAACATCAGTATCCCAAGGAAACACAAGAAAGCCATGTCCAAAACTTGCAATGCTCAACTGTCACTGGACTGTTTCTTGAGCTGTTCCTCTGTCATGGGCTTTCTGGAAGGTCTCTTTCTTTATACAGAGCAGATATATTCGTAACTTCTGTTTCAGAGTTTATAATGCTTGTCACATTCATCTAATTAAAGACACACAAGTAACACTATTTTGTGAAAGCAGAATTCACTGTGGCTTGTGTTTCTCAAGGTTCCAAATGACTCCAGTAAAAGGCAATATCAAAACCCAAAAACATGAAGCAATTCTATCAAAATCACTAAGTACTACAAAGCAAACAGTTTAGTGAATGTATGCCATATCAATACAAATAACTCATACAGTTCACTCTTTTCATGTGAATGATCTGAAGAAGTTAAGTCATCATAAAAGGAAAATCAGGATTTCAGGTTTTGCTTTTAAAAGTAAATACATTTTTTTTTCTGCAAGAACATAAGAATTCAAGATTAGCTCCAAAGTTTCATTATAAAATCAGCACTTATTTAAAATTGCTGACATTTTCAAGATGTTTTAAAAATGCTTTGTTTCTTTTTTTAAAAGAAAGATTAAGACTAGCACCTTATGAAAAAGTGCGCCTTGTACAAGCCAAACACACAGCTGGCTTGCACCACTTCAAAACATGTGCAGTTTTGCTATCACATCCTCTGGCAGAGATCGGTTTGAGCACCACCTCGGTGCGAACTTTCTTCCTCACAGGTTTAAGTTCCAATAATCCACACACAACAGAGTAACAAACCAATTCAAATGCTATTATGTACCTGCTTCCCTCAAAACGATTGATGAGATCTGACACTTTACTGGACTTCTCCTTTGCAACAGTAGAAACAGGGGTGGGTGTCTCTTCCTCCATTCTTGATTTCTGATTTGATAAAGCTTTATGCCTAGGGGTTTGGTATGTAACAGGTGACACCTTCTGTAGATGAATTGGCTTTGGAGGCACTGTAAACAACAACAATGACAATCAATCGCTCATGAACTGTTTTCTTTGAACTACCAGAACATTTATGAGATTTTTCCGTAAGAAAACTTACTACGGTAATGAAGAAGAGATGCTCTCTGCTTTACTTAACCTTGAAGTTGCTTTATCAATACAAGGACTTCATATAGATTTTTATGCACTGTCTAGTATCAGGCATCTTGTTATATTTCTTGGATAAGAGCCAAAGCACATGTTACTTTAATAAGCTAGAAAATTAGGGGCATAGGGGAGAGAACAGAGCACAAGGGGGGGGGACACACTTGATTCTTTGTTTTTCATAGTGTACTGTAGTAAACACACATGTGGCCTCCCTAAATGCAGTTTTTATCATAAAATGGGATTAAGCATAATCAGAAGATCTAGCTGCACTGTGGAGCTCAAGAGAGAGATTTAAATTGCTGCCCCCAAACTCTGGTGCCCTCATTCTTTACCATCTCCCTTGTGACTTCAATAATAATAGTCAGTGGAAAAGGTATTTGCCTTCAGCTCTGAGCTTCCTTTACTCACTGAACCTTTATCTATTTATACTGCAGAAAACCTGAGCCCCTAGAAATAATTTTTATTCTTCTTGCTTTTCCCCCATCCCTACCATAAGTAATCAGATTGTTAATGATCAGCCACTGTTTAATGCAGCAGTGGATAGAACATATAAGACAAGGTGACACATAGCAACTGAAGTCACAAGTGGTGGGAGATCTTTAACTTTTATCCCTTTAAGTGATTATGCAGCTTTTGTGAGCAGCAAAAACACTTCACAGAGTGGACCTGAATGTGTTCCACTATCAGAGTAACACACCTCGCACTGCATCAAAAAGAAAGACTTAATGGAAAGGTCTCTAATTCCCAAGAACACAACTCTGTTCATTCCCACACACACTCCCAAAATATATTGCGGGGAGAAGCTAAAGAATTTGATATGAAATTGAAAAATAAAGACTATAGCTGCCCTTTAACAAAAGGCAGGCATAAATAGGCAGCACTACCTACAGCATAAGTAGGTAATGCACTACCAGGGGAACCAGTGGTCCCAGGGGCTTGGCTGCTGCTCCACAGGCACCGTGCTCCCATGTGCCACAGCACTGTCCCTTCAGTAACTGCACAGAGCTGCCAGGGTCACAAGCAAATGTGAAGGGAAGGAGGACAGGAAGTGGTATTAGGCATCACGTGCAACTCTCATGGTAGAAAAATAAGCACCAGTACAGGATACACAATGGATGTGAAAAAGCCATATTCCTCGCATGGCTGACTCTAAAATAGCTTACTGACTTACCCTGGAAAACCTGCGCACCATAGGAATTAGCTTAAATCCTATCAACTGACATTTGAAAGCACTGTTGAAAAAAATCTTGCAAATATGCTATGATAGACTACAATAAATTTGAAGGAACACTTGATCAGGATGACGTTCTATCTCTACCTTACATTAAATTTATAGGAGGTAATATTTATCTGTGTTTCCAATAACCTAACTGCACTTAAGTGGGATTGTAATGACAGCTGCAGTTTGAAAAGTACCATGAGAGATTCTATGAAGACATGTATGTACCACAAAAAGCTTTAGACTTCAACCCTATCAATTACAAATGCTGATAAATGAAATAATCAGAGGGAGAAGGAAGAGAATTACTGTAGATGCTTTTACTGTCTATATGTGTCTCTTTGTTCCTTTCAAGCTTTATTTTACATTTATTAACACAAGCAAATAAAACAAGTTTGGTGAAGGATGCAATGCAGAAAGGACGACTTAAAATACTGCCATTTTCATGTAGTTACAATGCAATCCTGAAACAAGTAGAATATTAATTTATGCAACTGCTTGAGTATCTGTAGTAACTGAAGCCTCTCTTGAGAAGCTGCATACATTTGCTCAGCTGCAGCTGCAGTGCAGCAGAGCAGCTTTCCCTATAGTCCATCTTCTGAGTTGGGAGCTGGGAGAAGGTCTGGCAGAATTAGGCCAACGAGCATCAGATAATTGTCCAAGTGCTGAATAGCTTGCTGTGCTGACAAAGGCGATGGGACAGCTGAAAAAGGCGAGACAAGCAGGCTAGGAAAAAGCAGGACACATAATTGAGCGTGAGCACTGCCATTCCCTCAGGGAGAGGATGGAAGGAAGGGGAACATTGGGTGGATTTACTGACCAGTACTCTGCTACTGTGTAGAAACACTTTGTGCTCTTGCAATAGATTTTGCATAACCCACAGTCCTGTGAATTCTCTTATTTAATAGACTCATACATCTCTTCAGTTCTTTTATACATCTCATAAAAGGTTAATATCCTCAAAAGGATATATTAAAACTATTAAACTTGAGGGAATTAACATCTACTGATAAGGCAGAAGGAATTAGTTGGAAGCTATTTTTATACTGGATCCACTAGGATAAAAATCCAATTCTAGGACATTCTGTGGAGGTGTCGCACACAATTGCAGCTGTTACTATGAAGGAAAAATCTGAAAAATCCCCAGCTTAGCAGCTTTTCAGTAGGACATGCACAAGGAACCTCTGGTCAAACTGGACAATCCCAATGTATTGAAAACCTCTGTAGTGTCTTCAGAGGAGAACTGCAAACAAAACAACCACACCAATTCACTACCGCAAGATATTTTCTTCCTTACTCTCTATTATCATCTAACAAACAGCATTTCGCCTAATCAGCTGCTTCTGTAGCTACTGTAAGTTTTAGAAATAAAGCAATAGGAAAAGGACAGTCACAAGATCAATGAAAAGAAAAGAACCAGCAGTGTAAAAAAAAAAAAAACAAACTAAACCCACAAACCTTCCTGTAAGATCAGCCTTGTTAACAGGGATTATGGAAAAACAATTCCATTAATTCTCCCCTCAATGTACTTCTGAAGTGTTTTGTTTTAATCAGATTATTTTTCAATGTGCCACAGAGCAAGGATCTTAAGGAAAAACAAATGAGAAAAGACTGGCCCATTGTAATACCCTGCATAATACAGAGCTCTGTTCAAGTCTATAAATACTCTATACTGTAGAACTTTGAGCTCGTTAGGAGATATGAACTGTATATTCTGCCCAAAGAAAACCCCTCAGTATGCTCAGGTAGCTCCTACTGTATAGCACTAGCCAAAATATCCAGTCAAGACTGAAGCTGCGGTACCTAGCTCTGCATTCAACTTTGTCTGTATCACAGAATCACTGCATGGTAGGGTTGAAAGGGACCTCTGAAGATCATCCAGTCCAACCCCTGCCAGAGCAGGATCACTTAGACTAGGTCACACAGGAACACGTCCAGGCAGGTTTTGAATGTCTCCAGAGGAGACTCCACAACCTCTCTGGGCAGCCTGTTCCAGTGCTCTATCACCCTCACAGTGAAAAGGTTTTTTTCTTATGTTTAGGTTGTGCTACAGTTTCTGAGCATTGTCTCTTGTCCTGTCACTGGGTACAACCAAGAAGAGTCTGGTCCTATCCTCCTGACACCCACCCTTCAGATATTGATAAGCATTGATGAGATCCCCTCTCAGTTTCCTCTTCTCCAAGCTAAACAGATCTAGCTCTCTCAGCCTTTTCTCGTATGGGAGATGTTCCAGTCCCCACACCATCTTAGTGTCTCTCCACTGGACTCTCTCCAGTAGTTCCTTGTCCTTCTTGAACTGACAAGCCCAGAATTGGACACTACTCCAGATGTGGCCTCACTGGGGCAGAGTGGAGGGGGAGGAGAACCTCCCTCGACATACTGGCCACACTCTTCTTAATGCACCCCAGGACGACATTGGCCTTCTTGGTCGCGAGGGCACATTGCTGGCTCATGGTCAGCCTGCTGTCCACCAGGACTCCCAGGTCCTTTTCCCATGAGCTGCTCTGCAGCAGGTCAGCCCCCATCCTGTACTGATACATAGGGTTCTTTCCCAGATGCAGTACTCTACACTTGCCCTTGTTGAATTTCATTAAGTTTCTCCCTGCCCAACTCTCCAGCCTGTCCAGGTCTTGCTGAATGGCAGCACAGCCTTCTGGTGTGTCAGCCACTCCTCCCAGCTTTGTATCATCAGTAGTAAATTTGCTGAGGGTACATTCTGTCCCATCTTCCAGATCATTGATGAATGTATTGAAAAGGACTGGACCCAGTACCAACCCCTGAGGAACACCACTAGACATGGGCCTCCAGGTAGACTCTGCCCCACTGGCCACAACCCTTTGAGTTCTGTCCTTCAGCCAGTTCCCCATCCACCTCACTATTCAACCATTCAATTCACCCTTCTTAAGTTTGACTGTGAGGATGTCAGGGGAGATGGCGTCAAAAGCCTTGCTGAAGTCAAGAGAGACCACATATACGTAAGGGAATGGGAGGTAATGCTACAAGTGGATCAAACAGGTGCAGCCACCTTTGCTGATTCCGAAGCATACGAGCAAAGGTCACTGTCTCTCTTCTCTTGGAAAGTTAAATATGTTCAGTCTCTCTCTACATATTTAACTCCCACTGGTTAAAAGTACTGCTACATTTCTAGTCAATGAAAATATACAGTTAACAGTTCCAGTGGGAAGCAATTATAGCTTTCCTGCCTGAGTCATCCTTTTTCACCTCCTTGCATGCTCCATCACCTTCAGGAAGATCAAACGAGCACAGCTGGATAGATACCAAAGATTTACACTCACAAGAGCAGTACAAAATAACTAGTAACCTAGACTCAGCAGAAGGAAAGAAAGTGTCATCTCATCTGTAGGACGTTCATTTCCACATTTACAAATCACATCAGAAAAGTAACTTCCAAGAAATAAGACTAGTAATAATCAGGTGTGCTTTGTTCTCTCATTTATCTTCTTCCTGCAGATGTTTGGGATTTAGCAGTTTTGTTGATAAAAGAGTCATTGCTACAGGTTCTTTAAAGCACCACTGAGACTGGAGAACTCTAACTAGAAACCATTCTCTGATTTAGTTCAATTCACCTTTAATTGTAGCAGTTTCATTTGCCAGAGAAGTACAGTCTACAGCCCAGACCTTTGAAAGGTCTTTCTGCTTTTCTGGGCTCAAGTCACTGAATACCTTCAAACCCATAGACTACACTATAATTAACTGAGAAAGGAGAACAGGATTGGTGCTACACAGTAGATAGTCTGCTAAAACTGACTGTTGAAGTCCAAGTGCTGAATGCTTTGTGTCTGTACCATTTCACAGTAGCACAAACCAGGCCATCTTCTGGAGTGGAAAATCATATCCAACCCAAACAAAAATGCCTCTTCAGCCTCAGCAGGAGATTTATAAGTACTACCAAGCACTCATTAGAAAAATTTAAATGAGCAACTGATGCACAGTCCTGAACTGACAAGACACTTCACTGCTTTGAAGAAGTGTTGACATTTAAGCATATTTTCCATCCTACGATAATACTGCCTGGTACAGACAACAGTTTCAGTGCCCAGTATTTAGTAATTGAGCAAGATATAAAACTCATGCAAGAGGTTTAAAGAGCAGGGAACAGAAGAAACTAGAAAATAAAGTGTCAATTTGTACATGTCACTCTACCTGCATTCTGCTATTGCTAGATCCAGATTGCTGTCCAAATATTTGTAGGCAAATTTCAAATAACCTAAGAATTTGCTTCATCTCTTATGCATCATATTTGCCTAGGAACTCAGTAGCATATTTTGCCATTTCCTCTGACTGCCTCCACTGTGGATTAGTCCATTTTATCAGAGAATGTGCTGCACTGATGCAAAGGCAAAGCACTGTGTTACAGAGCAGTATTGCAACTGCTTTTCTCCACAGTCCTGATTTCTTTGCTTAACTCCCTCATTGGCCTTCAGTCAGTTTCAGGCTTTGATTCATAAAAGTCTTGGTAAATTTGGAACAAACTGCACTCAAGACAAAAATCTGACATATGAATTGCTAAATTGTTGATGGAAGGAATTATTGGTGAACAAAAATCGCTCTCTTACTGTCAGTGTATCAGACAGCTAGTTTGTTTTCTCCTTGAAATGCCAGGGGAAAAATGAAAATGAAAAGAAAGAATTTTATATTGGATTCTGTTCAGAAATTTATTCACTTGATCTGAGCTAGCTACCCTGAGTGATCTGTTTCCAAATATTTAAATTACTTCTCAGAGGTTAAGTACAGACAAAAGAGGTTCAGAGTCCAGGGTTCACTTCAAGTGCAAGATTTTGGTCATTTTTCCTCTGTATTAAAGCTCTATTTCCTCTATTAAAGTTAAGCTTACTAAAAATAGCTGTACCTCACTTATAATGCCACATCAAAGTCATCTTCATATCTCTCATTTTAATTATATACATTTTGGTATGTTAGATGAAGGTCATTTTGCAGTTAGTTCATCGATGACCAAATGCACTGACATTACAATTCATATCTGTCATCTTGTTTCCTTTCACTATGAAAGGGCACTTAGTATTTGCATGACTACAGCAACAATTTGGAAAAACATTTCCATAAACCAAAAATGTTTCTGTACCTGTGCATGAAAAGCTGTTAAAAAAAAATTAGAAACCACATCTAAACTAATAAACTAGCACAATTTAGTTTGCTTGGATTACTTGGACTCCCAATCTCACTTGTTCTGTTTTAATTCAATTAAATAAAAAGGCAAAAAAGATGTATTATATAACTTCAATATGATGCACATATTTAATAGAAACAAATAGTGAAAGACATAGTGCCACTGAGCAAAGCAGGCACAAAATACTATTTACAACAGTATTACCGAATATCATCTACACAGCTGCATTTCTTAGACTACAATATTATTCCTGGCTACGCCACATTTTGGAGCAAGCAGTTTTGACAAACACAGAAGTCATGGCTAGAAAAGAGCAACAACAGCTGCGTAACTACTTGAATGAATGGGGTTGAACAATAGCCAACTCCAAATTTATCTAATAGCTATAATTTATAAGTGGACTGGCTTTGTATTTGAAAGGCTTAAAATCTTTTTATTGATTGCTCATTTCTCTTTATTTATTAAGAGATTTCTAAAATATTTTTCTTAGGAAGAACATGTGCTCTCCTGTTAACTTAGCTTCAGAGAATGTGTTTCAGAAACCTATTATCTGGTGCAGAAAGGCCACTCAGATAAGTAGTGTTTACATGTGACTGATGAGAATATCTTAGTTTAGTGAACGATACTGGCAAAAGTTCTATAAAAAAAACCAAGCAACACACACAAAAAAAGTTTTATTTTGCTCTTATTCTCCCTAATTAAACAAAACTTTCTTGACAGCCCAAATAAATTTCTTCCCCCATAAATCTAAGATGAACTCAGGACTAATACAAAATTCAGGATGCATTTTCCCATTAATTCATACACAGAGTGTTAAACCCACTAAGTGATGACTCTACGCGATTCTAGCTTCTATACATGTAGGATAGCTTTCTTAAGTAATTCTACTTTCTGTCATATCAGCACTATGTTTCAGAATCCAATTAATTGAGCAGGATAATTATATCAGTCTTCTGAACTCACTCTAACTTTTGAGATGAGTGACATTCCTATTGCATATCACTCCTAAGAGACATCAGTCCAGATTTGCTTTGAATCCAACATTTCCAGAACATATTGATCCTTTGTTGTGATCAAACTCCACAGAATCATCAATATTACTGAGAAGACCACATAAAAAGATGGTTTGAGGTTTACAACACATAGGTTGACCAAATTAGCTTCTAAAAGTGAAGATAATACTTATGGACAGGAAGCAGGGAAGCCTACTTTTACTCTGCAGACATTATTGGTCAACTTTTACTGCACAAAGTTCCCATCTTTTCCACTTACTCCTGCAGGAGGGTTTTTCTCCAGGCTCAGCTAGAACCCCAAAGGCCCTGCATACCTTCCCCACCACCTCTGCCTTGAAGCCAGCCTGCCAAACCCTCCATCTAATTGAGAAATAGTGTCACAACGTTCCAGCACAAAAAGAGTAATCCTTTTGAAAAATAAGCCCTGACAACAGTTTAATACAAACAAGGGGCTTACATGTGTTTGCTCACCTCTACCTACCAGCCACTTATTGGGCAGAGAATGAATTTAACACTTGCTGTCTGACAGTAAGCGCACAGCAAATTACTAGACACTTAAGGTACAAGCACATAGGTGTATCAAAACTTATTAATGTAACAGTAAATCCAACTTTTCTTCTGAGAACCTTTTTCAGCAAAATATTATCAGAAACTACAGATTCAAAAAGCATTTACAGAATATTCATATTTCAGTAGCAAGCTTTTACCACACTATTTTCTTTCTGAGAAAAGATGCTCTATTTCTCTTAAAGTCTGAGATGAAGAACAACTTCCTTAACCAAAACATTTGAGAATACTCACCTTGTGGCTTTGGATTTGAAGCTGAACGTGGGGACTGTTTGACTGGCACACTTCCATTTATTCCCTGAGCCGCTTCATTGCGTAAATTCTGCTCAACTAGCCTGGTTGTGGCACTTGCTGCACAAGATCTAGACAATATTAAGGACTTTGGACAGATGCTGCTGCCTGAAAAACAAATAGGTACAAAAAGCCCAGGAGTTAGAAACAGGATTAAATATAAGGTGGAATGTTTATCAACACATTTACTAAGTGCTAATTCTTCTCTACAGAGAAAATTAGAATACTTGTCTTCCCCTTGAAGGGTGTCCCATCCTAAAAATACACTTTGCCTTTCACTGAAATTTATGATGTTGCTTAAACCTTGAAGAGCTGGATATAAAATAAGATTTCCACCTTAACTAGCCAAGGCCTTTCTATAGCAAGATTACAATCTGTAATAGACTTTTTCCTATCTGAATTGTCAATGTTCTTGATCAACAGAAGAACTATAGAAAAAAAACAGTATTTCTGTTCAGCCGTTTTATTTCTGTATTCAAAGCGTCCATAAAACACTATACATTCAAAACATTTATTATGGAAGGTAGCATCCAAAAATTAGCTAAATATATTGCAAGTTCTTTGTAGGAAAGGGCTCCTATTATAAGCATTAAAAAAAAGAGCAAAGCACAAAGCCAGCTGACACTTCTTCCTAGCAGAATGGAAATTATTCTGATTAAGAGGATCAAGATGCTGCTATTTGTAAGCAAGCTGGAAGAAAACAGAAAGCTAAACATATTCAAACAATGGAAACTGTAGTAAAAGCACTTACTAGAATGTGCTCACACAAGCCTGAACTATGCACTTCTGTTTTGGGGTGACATTATTGTACCTTTGCTTCCTTGTACTCTAAAAACTGCAAACATGAGTGGGGGTTTGATTGCATGTTACCAAAAAAATCAAATCCAAAATTCAGTCAACCATATAATAAAATGATCCTCTGATGTCTTCTGAGCATCAAGCAGTCTGCAGTCTGGACCCTCTGATCTAATTAATCTCTCTCTCCCACAGCAAAATCCATCATATCAAGCCATTCCTAGCAACAACCCAGCCAGCTTAGACCAGATTGGAAAGAGATGCCATAGCTATTGCTCAACACTGTTTAAAGACTCTTCAACATTTTGTAGATTCCAATAATATTTTCAACTATTTAAGTTCTATTTCCAAGAAGCTTCTTTTACCTTTTAAATACTGAAGAATCCCTACACCAAGAAGCTGCCTTTACAAACACGGAGGCTTGCGGATGTCCATGGTAAGATAAAAAATCCACCCTACCAAAGCGCCAGTACTTGGATCACATGGCATGCAAGACACCACAGCTACAACATGGCGTCTTTCCCTCTTCCATTCCATTCAATGAGCAATGGAGCTACCAAGAACAAGGTGGCTGGTCCCAGAACGATGTGGATAATTTAACATCAAATACTTTCTCCACAATCAGTGGCCTACATTTCAGTAGGGCTGCTCAATTCTGTCCATTTAAGTAAGCAATAACAGTATCCCTTTTGGAAATACAGTTGTTGCCCTGTAAAATATATGCAAAAAGACAAACATGCTGCAAAACCTGCAGCTTTTTCTGGGCTGAAGTAGATTCCCATTGTGATTTTTTCTGATGTGACTAAAGAAACACTTGCGTGTTATTGCTATTTGTATGCATTATAATAACTGAGAAATTTTACCTGAAGTCAGAAAGGCAATGAGCAATAAAATACTGTCAGCCAGTTACTGCATTCACTAGTACATGATTAATATCACCTCTTATAATCAGGGATTATTACACTGAAGAGAAGAGAAAGGTGGGTAAAGATTTAAAAAAAATTAAAATGGGGGCAGGTGAGAATGTAAGCCAGAAAGTGGAGGTAATAAATAACTAACAGAAAAGATGAATAAACACTGTAAATTTGATGAGCATAATTATTTTGCTTATGATTTGCAAGGAAATGAGAAGCTAGTATGCTTGCAAACATGTTTGCATCTGCAGGAATGTCTGAAGCTAGATGGTGCATTAGAATGCTCTGAAAAAATAGGTAATTAGAAATAACTTGGAGTCATGAACATTTAGACAAACATAATCAGACAGCTTAAAATGGCAGTAACATGAGAAAAACGGTTTATTTATATTTGCAAAAGGATAAACTAATATTTTAATATTAGATAGGTCCTTCATCAGCAGTTCCATAAGTTTCAGGAAGATAATCTCAACACAAGTATGTTTTCTGTTATATTCACTTTCAGTCCCACTGATAGCACATCTATACTGATCCAGCACTGTGTAATTTTTCCTGCCATTGAGATCCCACTCTCGATCATACATTCTGAATGAAAGAAATGCAAAATTTCTGGATGTAACCAAAGTCTATGGGAAAAAGGTGATTCTCTTGTGACTTCCAGAAGGCAAAATTTAAGACTCAAAATTACTTCTCTTAAAATTATATACCTATGTATATTTAGTGTGTTGAGTCCCAAGAACGCCTGTCATAATGGTTGTGATCTTGAAGTTCTACTGCTAGATCTTCACAGAATCACAGAATCACAGAAC
>NW_010171206.1:0-10509 GCF_000695765.1 Mesitornis unicolor
CCCCTACCCCTGCCCTGTCGCTGTCGGGTAAAAATATCACTACATTTGGCTATTAAAGGATGTGGGTTTGTTCCACTTAAAAAAAAACAAACGGAGCCTTCTGTGTCTCTCACTCGGTTTATGCTTATTTGACCATTTAACTTTTTTCTCTCAGCAGTCTTCCTAGTATATCTGTTAGTTAAATAAATGAATTCTGAGGAATATGCTGGAGTATGCTTCCAAGGATGGATAGAAAACAGATTTTTACAAGGATTTCTTACATTGTGTAAAACATAGCAATGCTATTTGTAGCAGATGTTTACTTAACTAAAAGCTGATTATTTAATGATAATTTCAACATACTTTGGCCTTAGTTTTAGGATTGTTGTTAAAATTTACGACTCTTAGTATTCTGTCCCCTATTTTTCCAATTCTGAACAGGTGTCTTTGTACAAAAATGAATCAGAAAAATGCCACCTTCCCCATTATCATTCCTTCCTCAGTCAAACCCTCTAGCTAGCACCATGCCCCATAGTATCACTCCTATCTTGAAGCAGGCTATTGCTTTTCCATTGTAGAGAGAAATGTGAAAACTTTAATGCTGTTGGAATACGAAGGTGACATATAGTTTGTATCCTCAGTCCCAACTCTCCAAATTCCTCTCTTCTTTCCTTGTGTGTCCAAGTAATGAAGGAGATACTGTTCTTATTTTTACATGAGAAAGGTATTAACACCTCTCCTCAGAGTACAAAAAGCTGCAGTTCAGGTCTTCAGCTTTCACAGTTTTACCTTGCTTCAGTTCCCTGTACACTTAAAAAAGAAATTACATTTGACATTAATTTCTAAATCTATGGATGTCAGAGACACTGTAGACCTGAACTATTTCCTCTCATTCTAACAGAAAACAAATGGAAATTAAATGTTTGCTGATAGTTCTACAGCAGTGCTAGTCAAGGACATTTACTACGCTTGAAGAGGCATATAGTTATCCCACATAGCTCTGTCTTGAGTTCAGAAAACAGTACACCCAGCTGGATTCTGGTCCCCTCTTCATACATTTTGTGTGTCTGACTACATCAAGAATAGTAGGATATACAGATTTTATATGGCAGTTGCAGACAACAAGGAAGGTGGGAAACAGTATAGAGTAATGTGAACTTGAAAAGGAAGTTCTCAGATCCCATTGCGACTTCTGTTCTTACTGTTTACCATCCTTGGATGTACCTGTTTGTGATACCAGTATGGCATACTACTGAAGTAGCCTGTTTTAAAATCTTGTTAAAAAAAAAAAAGAGTGTGTCTGGTTTGATACATGGGGAAAGATGGTATATTCTTTGTTGTGAAATATCTGCAACCATAAGTGGAGAAGGCATTCTCCTGTTAGCATTCATAACTGAAGAACATATCAAGCACTTGAGTTCCACATATTTTCTGCAAAAACGCATTTTTTTTAATAATTGCACAAGCTTCCTGATGCATTTCCATGCATCTCAAAGCAAATGGTTTTCTTTGGAAGTCCTTAGTGTTACAATGATGCTAATTCCAATGATCTAATTCTTCAAATTATTTTAGTGATCAGAATCTCTGGGCAAGCTGCTGTAAGCAAGATATACATCTCTGTCTGACCATTTTTGCCAGGCTGTTTTTTTAAAAGTGCAATTATTGTTAGGATTCCTTCAAATATGAAAATAACCCTTTTATTTTCAATGGGAAGTAGGAGTTTTGCATAGTTTTGTTAAAAAACAAGCCTAAAGGCAGAAATGACAGTCTGTAGATATAAATTTAGACAGCAGTTATATAAGCCCAGATGAATTTACTTTAACTACCAATAGTGATAGAGTGTGTTTAATGTTATTATCTGATGGAACTTTATCAGTAAAGAATTGAATTATTTTCTTGACTACTACCTCATTCTCATTTTAGAATTTGTTTTCAATCTTCAGGTTGGTGAGGAAGTTTTTCTATTATTTTTTACTAACTTATCTTGAAGTAAGATGCAACATCCGTTGTTCAAGTCATAGATAGTAAACTGAAGTCCTTTATTTGTATTCAGAAAAAAAAAACCACACAAAAAAACCAAAAAAGAAACAACTTGTCTTCTGTGCTGTCACTGGAAACTGTAACCATTCCTTTAGATATTACACTGTCACAATCCACAGGGTTTTTTGTCGTGTCTCTTCAGAATAAAAAAGGTTATTTCCATGTCTGACACCAAACTTTGGGAAGCTGCCAATACCTGGGTTGTGCTTGTGAAACAAATTTCAAGAAGCAGCCCGACACAAGGATTCACATAGACTCAGCTGACTGTATGAGAAACTTGTGTCCCTGGAGACAGCTTATCCTATGATTTTAGCAGTCTGCAGGACCTAAACTCCATTTTAGCTTTGGAGCCTCTGTTAGGCTTTGCTGGAGCTTCAGCTTGTGCAATGTGTGGAAGGAATTTGGAAGGGAGAAGCAAACTTCTCGCAGAGTGCAGTGGTAACAAGTCCGTATGGAGATTTTGTTAAGGTCTGTAAGGCTTGTAATTTAACGGGCTTTCTCCTAAGCCCTCATTATTAAATGTGATTCAAGCAAGGCATGGTTGTTTGTGTGGACAGGATTGTGTGCCTCAGGTCAGAAATTCAATTACTGGGAGGGACAATTTAGGAAAAAATCTGTGGTAAAGAAATTGCTGGTCTTTCTGTCAGCTTTGCTCACTGTGGGAGCCTGCTCTTCTCTTTGCAGCAGCATTCTTTTTCTCTCTCTGCTCCAAACTTCTTTTCATCAAAATCAATCCTAAATTTTGACTTGTTTGAATGGCACCATTGGCCCAAAGTAAAGGTAAAGTTAAATCAGAAAAAATACTTCTTACAACTTCAAAATTGATATCAATTAAAAACACATTACATTTCATTATATTTTAATGTGTAACATTTAAAGTGTCCCAGTGGACAATCTGTCCTTTTCCTTGTAATTTTTACCAAATACCAACCTCCTAAAATCTGTACTATTACAATAAATTATATTAATGGAAGAAGTATATTGTCTTAAGGTGTTTTAAAGTCAAAGGTAACATTTATAGTTAATTTAATGTACAGATTTTTTTTCCATTTATCTTCTACTTTTCCTGGCAAAATTCAGGTTATGTATTCTTTCATGAAAATAAAATCAAGTTTGTGCTGCTAATGATCAAAGACCAAGTTAATGATCCAGTCATAGGTGGCTAAACTTGTGAGCCAACATCTGGTTTCCGCTGGGCAAAGTAACGCAGACTCCAGATCTGTCTGTTAGCTAGGGTGGTATTGACAGTGCTATACCAGAAGATGGTTTTACTCTACAGACATCACATCACACAAGAACGAGATTATATGAAACAGTGTTATGCTAGTGGAAAAATAAGTTGGTTATTTGATTTTGGACCATTATTTTAATCCATATGTCAAATAAGGAAAGTAATCTAGTAGAAACACTCAATATAGATTAATGGCTGGGCAAGAGTTCAAGGAGCAACTGTTGTTGGATCATAGGACCAATATGATTTTTTTGATGCTCTCCCATTGCTGTCAGCATGATAACATTAGACCAATGAAGTAGTGGCTGTTACAATTAAAACACTCCAAAGCAGCAAAATCTGTAAATTTTGCCCAACTGTCTTTGAGCACTGCCCATATTAAGACTAAGTAAAAGTGTAAAAGTGGAGTTTCAGGCATTCAGGACTGGCCAGAAACCCCCAAAAGTGAAAAGTTGTTATTTTATACCATTTGTGGTAAGTTAAAAATTACTTAAAGGTATTCAGCAACATGTACCAGTTCTCTCAGAACTCACTTTCCAAAGCAGGTTTTGGGGAGTTGTTCATTTGCTTGAGATTTTTTTTCTTTTACTATTGGTGTTTTTGCTGTTTCTTTTAAACTGTTTTCAAAAGAACTGTGTGATTCTTCATTGATTATAACTGAACCTGGATTATTGACTCCCTTCGTTAAGAGAGGAAGTAAGGTTGAATGATTTAGGCATGATATGATCCCTGGAGTAGAAATGCATAAACAGAGCTCAATAAACCTAGCCTAATTCTATAGCAAAGGGCTGGGGATTTTGCAAACGTAATACAAGCAGCTAGGTGTGCTGTAAACTTTTGAGATAAATTCCACATGGGTGTTTTATGAAATAGGTATGGAAAGAAATTAGCACAATATGCACTGACAGTAAACTAAGTTAATGTTGCAGAAGATTTTCCATTCTCATATGCTGTGGAGCTCTGTGCTGTCAGTATAGGACTGCATCATGAATATATTTAAAGAAAGTGGGGATAGCATCTTCTGGAAAAACATGTAACTGGAAAAGGAGATAAAGGATAGTGGGAAAATGCCAAATATAGGGAAGGGAACTATGACTACAAGGTCTGGAAGATGCAGTTTTAGGACATACAGCCATGGAAACGCAAGTTCTGCTACTCACGTATTTGCTGTGAGCTATACTCTTAAATAGGAATAGTCAACATGATTTTCCACAGCTGAAGCATCAGCTTATTTGGTAAAACTTGTTCTACAAAAAGGTTTGCTTTTGTAGACCCCTCCTTTCCTTCCGTCCCAGACAAGACCGCCTGTTCACTATAAGATCCAGAGCTATGCAAACAACTTTATTTTCCAGTGCCAACCCTGCTCCTGAGCTAATTTGTTGCTTTACAGTGATGTTTTCTTCTATTAAAGCATTGCTTTTTCTTTTCCTTGTAGCTCTGTGAAACACCTAGTCAAGTAGAATCAATGAATGAGGATGCAAAAGTAGTATTATCTTGCATGTACTGATATCAAATGAATTAATAGAAAACACCAGCAATTAAAACAGGAAGATGCTATTTGCAGTCCACAAAAAAAACCCATGTGGCTTTCCTATGGCATTTTTGCTTGTACAATGTATGAGGCTTATAATATGCAAAACTAGATCTTACTCCAAGAAACCAGCCTCTCACTACCTCGGTGAAGGCAGCTATCTAATAGTGCAGAAGATTCAAAATGCAGCCATAATTAGAAATATATAGATCATTTGAGAAAAAATATTCTTTTGATGCTTTTAGTTTGGTGGTGTCTGAAAAACGCACTTCATAGAAAGGTCAAGTGTTTCATCAGGATGAATACTCGCCAAGATTTAGGCAAAAGCTACAAGTTGCTTTTAAGCAAATAAAAGCCTGAACTCCTTACATCACATGAAGGCCAAATCAACACCAAAAGAAGGGCAAAAAGCCTCAAGACACAACATCTACAGATCCCGTAAGAGTTTAGCTGTGTTAAATTCTCTACTCCTTGAGATTTTATACAGCCCTGCAGCAGGTTGCTCACACACGCACAAGTACACACGCTTGGATTCAGCGAGACAGTCAGGATGTCAAGCAAGGTCAGCCCTAGCTGCTGTTGAATAGACTACACTGACTTCTTTCCAAAGCCATTAGAAATGTTTTCTGAGTCTCAGCGCTCACCCAAATAGGCTTCCCTTTTTCCCTCTATCTGCTATATGAAGTGCTTTCCATTAAAGGCACTTTGTCTGGCAATGTAATTTATGGAAGAGACCATCTATTATTTTTCCACATGAAACTTTTGATCATGGATGGATATTTGAAGTTATTAACAGCACAGAGAGGCTAACGTTTCAGGTCTTTTAACTCATTGCCAATGAAATAAATACTAAAGTTGGCATCCTATGGTGTAACAGGAAAAGTCTTGCTGAGAATTACAGACTACTTCCAGGTTTTTGTTTGTAAAAGCCTTACAAATAGGCCGCTATATTGGAGGCATTTATTTTCCTGTTCAACTTCATCATTTGTGGTCCGGATTATCATTTGTCTCTGCAGCTGGATTTGGTAGGAAGATTTAGGGCAGCCCGAAGCCTAGCTGTTACATAAGTGTCCGAGTTTTACACTAAACTGGAGAACAGCCCCACAGCACCTGCATGGTTCTGGGCTGTGCTCAGAAAAGCAAAACTGACTATATTTTCAGCTGACTCAAAACTTGGAGGCTTGTGCTCATTAGAGACTTCAGCTGTCATTTTAGGGTTGCTTCTGAATTCCTTGGGTAATGGAGCCAGAAATTCACTTCAGCAGCCCCAGCAAAATAAAACTGTGCTAGAAACAGGCTTTAGCCGGTGTATATCAACATTTTACCAAAAGCAAATCTTGGCATAAGGAAGCATTCAGAGTTAGTTTTGGGAGCCTTAAGAAATACATTATGTTATAAGCAATCATAAATGGGCTTTTACTGACTTGCTTGAGAATTACAATGGCCTCAGAGGCTTTCAGTCCTAGCAATGGAGTAGGTAGGAGCCAGACCACAGGAGGCTTTGCCCACAGCATGTCTCATTGACCCTGAGAAGATGCTTCAGAGCAGGATCTGCTCTCCACCAGTGCCCTGTCCAGCTCAAAATTAGGCTACGCATTATCTCTCTGAATAGAATCTCACATACAGAATAATGCATGAAAGGAGAACAAAATCAGATAAATTAATTTGAAATAACCACAGTAATAGCAAATGAGACAGTGACAATGCCAAAAGGCCAATAAGAAGAACAGTATTGTATTTAACAGGTTCTAAGGAGCCAATGTTGGTGATAACAAATCATTCCCAAGCTATGTAATTTTCCTTTTCAAGGTGTATAGGTTAGTTCCCCAGTGCTATCTCAGAGCTCCACTTAACGTGTAATAGAAGAAGGAAAACCCAGGGCTCACAGAAGGGCAGTTCTGCTGCTTTGTGTCTATGTTGCAGGTTCTGCTCAAGGCAGTGAGAACCTTGGTGCTTTGGAGGATCCAGCACTGAGATTACCCCCAGCATAGTGGGCAGTTAAGAGCAAAGTGTCAGGCTATAATTTGTGAGAGACAGCCCAAATTCTCATTGTTCTCAGATTGCAAGATAGGAAGAGATCTTTAATAAATGTAGCTTAATACAAGCAGAACTTCACTAACTCCTCAAGAACTTCTTCATAGTAGCTGATCTTAACAGAGGGATGCAAAGACCTACAGATCCAAAGCCCGTGCTCTGCTCTTCCTGGCTGGCAATGTTGTGGTGAAAAGGCTTGTTTCTCTGTTGTACTGGGTTCCTCCTGCTTCACAATTTTTCTCTTTTTTTTGGACCATTATGCCCACCTCTGATCTGCCAGAAAATAAAGCCTTCTTCCATGGGCTTGAACACTGAGGTGCCAATAAAACTTCTGTGATAGGTGGTTGACCATTGATAGCCACACGTATTTAGGATCTATGCGAGGTCTTTGCTGAGACTCTGGACCTCACAAGTGGTTGTAATTCTTCTGCTTATTAATATTTATGAGCAGAGGAACAGGTCACCAGAGCTGCTGTTTACATGGCATGGAGACTGACAGCTGATTTCCCTGGAAGGTCAAAGCTAACATTAGTAGCAAGTAATGACAGTCCTTTCAATTCACAAGGCACGTGCACATGTTTCAGCCACCGTCTAAGTTGGCCATCTCTTGGCCTTGTTTTCTTGCAAATACTTTGTGTCTCACCTGGACTCAGCTATCCCTCTGGGACACCTGGATGAACCCTGGACTCCAGACTGCAAGTCTGGAAGGGCATTTAGGACAAAGAACAAAGACTTTTTATAATTTTTTCTATAAATATGTAAGTTACACCAGTAATGGCTTGGCTCACTGGTCAGGTGATTCCCATTCCCTTGTCTGTATTTCTTGCTAATCCACTCTTAATTTACAGACAAAGAGAGGAACTGTAAAGAAAACACTAACCTTCTCTCTGCAGGTCTCTGCAAAGACCCATTCCCCCCTTTATTCTAACCTCAGTATGTGTGTGGCCACTGCGAAGCTCACCTGCCTAGTTATCACTGAAAGTAAGTATCTTCATGTACATTAGTCTGGAATTCTTCCACAGATTTTTAATTTAAGTGACTAATAGCTACCTCTTGGTAAAATGTCAGTTCATAGTAACATACCATATGTAAATTGCCCTATTGAATTTCTGTAATGAATGTGTAATGCCATAGTGAGCCATGTGTGGATTTTGCCCTAATTGAAACTGGAAATTTATGCTGTTACATTCAATCTAACCCCTTATAGTAATGGTGCTGTAATTTCTGAAAGGGACAACACAGTCTAAAAAGCAATGACAGCTTTGGGTCACTTTTTTTTTAATTGTAGTGTAGGTGTGGTAACAGAAATATCAGTGTTACAGTAGATATAATAGTTTAGGGACGTAAGTAAAGCAAAATTTACCAGCAGAGGTAATAACTCTCTAAGTAGACCAATTGGTGTATCAGTAAAAGTTAGCCAAGACATCAGACACACAAATCCTTCTTCAGAGACTGCACAAGAGGGCTTGCATGCCACAAACCTTGTCTCTCTCTATTAGGGCATTTAAAATACCCCATTAGATACAACCCTTCCAGATCAACAGTGACATATTCTGACTTCATAATCAGGATTTCTATTCTTTATTAGCAGAGCTGCTATAAAATTAGAACCAGATTCAAGAAAAAAAATTAGTGTTTCAACACAGGCTTATTTTTGTCAGGGCAGAAATGAAACCTACATCCGGCTTTATCATGGACTGTTCTGATGCCAAATGGGAACAAAATGCTTTAAATGTGTGTCAAGTGCATTTGATTTATAAAAATCCACTCACAGGATTTTTCACACTTTATATGAATTATGTAAAAACAGTGACATAATAAGAAGGTATAATGTTTTTCTTGGTTTCTTGCCCAGTCCATAAAATATTCACTTGCTTCAAATAATCTGTAGGAATGTATGGTTACAAAAAATCAGGACCAGTGAGAGTTTGCCTGGGGAAGGATTGAATGGAAAACTGAGAAGGGGTTGGCCACAAATAAATATTAAATAACTATTTTTCTTTCTAGTATGTGCTGCGGCAGAAAGAAAAATTTTAACAAAAATCTCAATAAATGGAATCAAGAAAGTATTGATCCAAAAAAGTATTGATCCAAGAGGGAAGAATTTCACATATGAAGTTGCATTTATCCAATTAGATGAACATTCTTCTAATGTGACACAGAAAGAATTTGGGAATTGGGAAAAGGAACAGTTTTTCTTCTTTCTCCCTAACTCTTCTTGTGTGATTCTATCCAGAATCTATCTTATCATTATATTCTTGTTCCACTGTACTCAAATACTTGTTACAGTATTTTTAATTGCATTAACTGGCATGTACTGTGCATAAGTCCTTGGCTGTATATACAGTACAGTCAAGATGCCAGACCATTTAAAGTCGTAAGACAACCACGGCGGTGGGATTTTTCTTACCTCACAGAGTTTTTACTGAAGCTGCGTAATATATTTCCATGTATTTAGCAATGTTTAGCTCTAGCCCTCGCATTGCAAATTATATTAATGTTATTAATGTTAATCACAAAGATTATTTTGCAAATGATGAGGGCGGAAAAAATATTTTCTCTGAAAGGAAGAGAATTACAGATACAGATTCATTCCAAATACCTGCTTTAGTTTTTACAGGCTATGCAAAAATTGTAATCTGACATAGAATCATAGAATCATAGAACCATAGAATCATAGAATCACAGAATCACAGAATCACAGAATCATAGAATGGTTTGGGTTGGAAGGGAGCTTAAAGATCATCTAGTTCCAACCCCTCTGCCATGGGTAGGGACACCTCCCACTACACCAAGCGTACATTGCCAGTTCATGTTGAGATCATTAACCAACACCCCCAAGTCCTTCTTCTCAGGACTGCTCTCAAGCCATTCTGTGCCCAGCCTCTATTTGTGCTTGAGATTGGCCCAACCCATGTACAGGACCTTGCGCTTGGCCTTGCTGAACTTCATGCGGTTCATAGAGACCCACCTCTCAAACCTGTCAAGGTCCCTCTGGATGGCATCCCTTTCCTCCAGCATGTCAATTGCACCACAGAGCTTGATGTTGTCAGCAAACTTGCTGAGAGTGCACTCAATCCCACTGCCCATGTCACCAACAAAGATATTAAACAGTGCCACTTGTCACTGGTCTCCATTTGGACATTGGGCCATTGACCACAACTCTTTGAGTGCGACCATTGAACCAGTTCCTTATACACTGAGTGGTCCATTCATCAGATCCACATTTCTCCAATTTAGAGATAAAGATGTAATGTGAGACAGTGTCAGAGGCTTTGCACAAGTCCAAGTAGATGGTGTCATTTGCTCTTCCCTCACCCACCAATGCTGTAACTCCATCTTAGAAGTCCACCAATTTTGTCAGGCATGATTTTCCCTTTGTGAAGTAAATGTGTGCAACTCCTTTGAAGTCTTCTCTCTACAGCAGGGTAGAATTCATGCCAAGCTTCTGGATGCTTTCAAGCTGCAGTGTCACCAAAATTAGATAATTGCATACTTGGTCATTTTATAAGCACTGCTGCAAAGCCCTCCAAAATTTGCAAGCACTTTCGAAAAGACCTTTCACAGCTGTGCCTAAAAGGCTAAAATTATACTGTGCTACTATGTGAGATGCTAAACCACAGCTTCACAGTGTACTGAAAAGGCAAGGAAGTATTTTCCTTTGAGGAATGTTTAATGATGAACTTGGCATTCC
>NW_010171206.1:10593-26787 GCF_000695765.1 Mesitornis unicolor
GGAATGCTCTGCTATAGATTTTAGTTGTCTGTTACACAGTTTTCTGCTTCTCTGTTCTATAGCTTGAAAATATTTGACCTTAACATGATAACATTTGCTAGCACTTAGTAATTTTTTTTAAAATATTGCCATTTTTATCTTGTTATCCACTACTAAAAGCAGAGCTAGTAAAATCTTGAGTGATACTTCCAAAATGTAAGGTTTGCATTTAACATTAGCATTAGAAATCTGATTGTAAAACTGAACAAAAATAAAGGCTTCGGCATCTGATATGAACAATATGATTTGCCCATCGTATTCTGGGCTGCATATAAAGAAGCATGACCAGCAGGTCGAGGGAGATGATTCTGCCCCTCTACTCTGCTCTGGTGAGACTCCACTTGGAGAACTCCAGCTCTGGGGTCTATAGCACAGGAAAGACATGGACCTGTTGGAGCGGGTCTAGAGGAGGACCACAAAGATATTCAAAGGGCTGGGTTGCCTCTGCTATGAAGACAAACTGAGAGAGTTGGGGTTGTTCACTCGAGGGAAGAGAAGGCTCCAGGGAAACCTCATTGTGGCCTTTCAGTACTTTATAAGTTTATAAGAATAAGGGTTTATAAGAAAGATAAAGAAAGACTTTTTACCAGAATCTGTAGTGACAGGATAAGGAGCAATGGTTTTCTTTGCTTTTACTTGCTTTTAAGCCTCATAGAACCCCTTGGTCAACAGCCAGGAGGTAGACTAAGGGTGGCTTCCTAAGTACTGAAAGAGTAGTGATTTTCTTGGCTACTGATAAGTGGTAGCAATTACCTCCCTATAATAGCCATTAGAGGATGCAGAAATACCATACCCAGATCTGTGTAAAATACCAAAGGTATTCATTTAACTTCAGGGACCTAGAAGTTAGGTGCCGCTATTCAGTTAGCTGCCTCAGCTTACCTCCTAGGTAATGGAAACCTCTCAAGGGCCCTTCACTCCTGTGCCCCTGGCAGGTGGAAGGCATCAGCTTCTCTAACGCTTTTATTTATTTTATTCAATGTCTTTTATTTCATTAAAATGTTCAGCCTTTTCTGAAAACCTTCCAAATAATTTGGGTTGAAAATTATTAGAGTACCAGGTAAGTAATTCTCATTCTAAGTACGTTTCCTGTATTTTTTTGTTCTTTCAAAGTATACTTGCCTCTGTTGTATTACCCAGTCTAACAACAATCATATTCAGTTTTCTCTGTAGCGCATATGATCACATTGGCTGCTCAGATGCGTAGTGTGGGGCCTTTTCAAAACTTTGTGATTACCTTAAAAGTAAACACAGACAAGTCTGTATCTATTTTCTGTTTCTTTCTTCTTTTGTCCAGTTTGTTCACAAGGATTTGGTTAAAGGGAAGCCTAAGGTAAAAATATATTCTTGATGATTAGTTTTCAGTGGGAAAATAAAACATCAAACATTGCAGCTTGCATGTAATTGAAATGAATCTATAAAGTAGATTCCTTTGGTCACTTGATCTGTGTAGCTCTGAAATTGTCTGTTTGTCATGGCTAATAGTTTCAATTTGTTAACATAGCACACACTCAGACACAGTTCACTGTGTCCATCAGGCAAGCTAATGGAAATTGGTGGCGATCTGCTTGAGTAACAACTGAGTAGTCATCACACAACCAAGCATTTGGCTCCCTGATAGTGAAATTATCTCCAAGACTACCAAAAGGAATGAGATAAGATCCAGCAAGTGACCTCGATGCCTGCAGTTTTCATATAGCAATGCCTTTAGGTGTCCAACACTTGAAACTGAGAATTTGGAACCTGTTTTTCTCAAAAGATTTTCATATGAAAACTTCAGGAGGGTTAGACAAAAGATCAAGGAGCTGTGTAAAGGTAACCCAATTGTGCTGTGGTGCTATGGGGCATTCTTATGGTTAAAGTAGAGAAAAGTAACTTCTTAGTCAGGTTTTACACAAGGATTGTTAAAATATTGTTGTTCAACAATTGTTGAAATTGTTTTCACTGGAAAAGTCTCCTGTGAAAAAGGAAGAAAAAAGAGGTACTGGATATTATGTAGCATGTCAGCTATTCCCATGGTTAGAGCTGGCTAGAAGAAAAAACACTAGAAGTATAAAGACTATATAAGTATTAGAATGGCAAGTAATTCTTACTTATTTACTCATATGTAGTATCATATGGCACAGTCATCACAGTTAGCAGAAGGGAAAATAATGTATTAAATGTTTTACAGATGGCTTCTTTTTTAACTATGAGAGACAGGATCAAGATTAATTTTAAATAATTCTTTCAGTAAATAATAACAAATGTTCACATAATCTTACGAAGATAAGATTTACCTGCAGCTACAGCTGTAACCCAACATAGTGCTGCAAGCACTCCCAGCACAAAGTACAGGAAAGGTAGAGGTATCTCAGGTAACTTCAATAGTTACTGATTTTGCTTAGGCGTTCTAGGTCACAATATTGTGTTGATCTCCGTGCCATTTGTGGAAAGTGGAAAGTGTAGTTTGAAACTGCTGACAGTTTGTAAGACAAACTCTTTCCTTTGCCTGCTTTTTACCGATTCCCTACCAATGCAGCACCAGTAATGAAGCTAGCAAGAAGAATGGGGGCAACCACCAGACTGGCTTTACACCACAGTACAGAGCACTTTACAGTACAGTGTGTAACTGGATGCACATCATATTCATGCTTGTGTATCTGCTCATTACATAGCTGACCAAGCCCCGTTGTTTCTATGTCCATGAATCTTTTTGGCAGTTTTGGACCAATGCACACTGAAGTGAATAGTCTGGAGAAGTTGCAGACAATTCCAGGCATTTTCCTCTGATCTAGCCATCCAATTTTTGCTTCAATGAGTTGTCTACCATTGCTGATCAAACATAAATATGTGTAAGTCAGCATAATTACGTTATATTTCTATGTCATTTGCCTGTCCCCTGGCACATGTCCTCTGGCACACCAGAACGGTTCTGGAAAGGCTCAGCCAGTAATAAAGCTACATCTTATTAGAGGCAAGTCCTTGGAACCCTCTTTTCCATCAGTTTGTGTTTTATGTAATCTTACTGACACATGACTGCAACACTCCCCTTTGGATCTGGTAGGAGATTACATCCACATGTGCTGCACTGAAGTGGAAGTGCCACACCTTTATTACATTTTCAGATTACATATTTCTGTTTTAGGTAAGGACAGTTACAACTGATCTCATATTTTCCTTCCCCTCTGAAAATGGGTCACCATCCAGACCATTTCAAGAGAAAAACTGTTACAGTGCTGTTGCAGAGATTAATGTCACACAAGTGATTGTGTTGCTCACTACACGTCAAGTAGACAAGGCATCCAAGTCCATGAACCTTTTTCCCATTAAATTTCTGGATTTCAGGTATGTAGGGTGCTCACAGAACTGTTTGCTCAGGTAGAAAACATCTCACTCTCTGTTTTTAAGCTGTCTGAAAAATAAAGGTGTTTGAGTGCTCTCTTTCTTACTGTGGCTGAAGATGATGCTCAGCCCATGCACCACTAGTGTCCGTGAGACATCAGAAGGCACTGTAACTTAACAAAAGCCATGCTTCTTACTCTAATGCAGATGCTCATTTTTATGAAACTAAACATGATACATTAATGCAAAGAGCTGTGCTTGCTAGTACTCCCACAGCTGCAAAGCAATATGATGATATAAGGCAACTCCTGGATATTTTTACCAGAAAGGCCAGATGGATGTTGATTTAGGAAAAATAAGAAAACTGAAAAGCTGCTGATTCAGTTTCCTCCAAGCCTGTGAGGTTGTGGCCATGCTCTGCTTCTTCAGTACTTTTTGCAGCTGAAGTGTCCATTCTTGATGGCCTGAGCATTCCTCTGCCGTGTGTCTATCCACAGCCCTGCTGAGCTACCTGCATTAGGGAGTATGAAATCCCACGGTGGTGTTCCTTTGCCAGCAGATCTAATCTAAGTCATTCCCAATTTCTCTTTTCCTGCCACGTTTGTGTGTTCACCTAGCTAGAGGTTAGTCGGCCTCTGGATTTCTCTATTTAATTTGTCCTATTAATATGCCTTTTGAGCTGTCATTATGCCTATCTATGAACCGGATCTTTCTGGGTTTTTAGGTAATTTTTAAAATATCCAGATTCTTCATAGGTCTGCAGCTGTATGTGTAGGTTAGAAGCAGCTGAATCAGAACAACCAAGCAGGCAAAGACACAGAGCTCGACACAGAGCTCAACCCAGATCTGCTGCTGGAGACAGTAACCTGGAGCCGTACCCACATCAGCTGAACTCACCACCAGAGATCCACAGAGGAGACCAAATTAAAAGCATACCCATCTCCAATGAAATCAAACATGAGCACTCGCCAGACTGGGGACACACTCACACACTTGCAGAGTGCACTTTAAGGCCAAAAAGATGCTCATATATGAGAACAAGGAATTTATCTTAACAAATAAAGCCTAATACTGCTTTTATTTTTGTTGTTTGATTCCCAGAAGGGTCAGCTACATGTCTCTCCAGGAAGACTCCACAATGAAAAAAACAACCCAGAGTTGCTTCTTACTGATCATCCTTCTAATTGTAAGTGCGAGAAAACTGAACTGCTTATTGACACCTGCCAAATTTAACCTTGTGGTGATGTTCAAAAAAATAAGGAGTGTTGAGTTACATCTGTAATACTGCACAGGTGGATGAATGAGTTGCCTTTCTGATAAATATCTAAATAAGGTTAATAAAGTTTATAAGTAAGATATCTCATAAATTTTGAACTTGAAACAATTGCTTCTTCGTGAGACAGAACTGCAAGTCTGAAAAGAGTAATGTGTGTGATTATTCATTTCAGTGTTTTACAGGCTACAACATATCAGTCATATGGAAACTTGTGTTTGAAAATTTGCTTAACATTGTGTGAGACTCAGACTGACTTAAGTAATTGTGGATTATCACTGTTTATAGTTACTCTGCTCTTAGGAAAGCTACTGAAATGGAAAATGACTGTATAAAGTTTAGTTATTCAGTTCAAATGCTATTTTCAACTGTTTAATATCAATATTACTGTTATTTCTATATTGGCTGAGTAACTATTGTTCTATGTAGCAAACTCATTTCTACTTTACTAAAAACCTCTCATGTAAGTTGAATATTTTCTCTGGTCTCTACTTGTGAAACCTCAGATTATTAGCAATTATAATAAAACTGGCAGTAAGAGAATGATGAATAGAAGGAAATAAATAGAAAAACAAAAGGAAACAAAAAGCTCTCTCTCTCCAGAAGAGCTACAAAGAGCACCTTACTTCAGTAAAATACTGAATTCATAGTTCAGGATTAGGACCCTCAACCAAAGAAGAGCTGGAGAGCAGGAGAAAGAACAGAGAAGAGTTAACATCTGTGCTAACTTAGTCTCAAAAGTAATTAATCCAGAATTAGATAATGATTTGAGGATTCTTCTGTATGCTTGGCAAAAGTCTTCTGCTTTGAGGTGTATCAAAGCATTCTGATATTTTCTGGTTGTTTTTGTGGCTGTTACTCATAGCCCTGCAAGGGTTGCATGTAGCAATGCACTGACTGGAACATCACCCATGGTCAGAGATCACTCTAACCAAACAGCCCGACAGACACCAGCTTCCTTCTGAGTTTGCATCCCAGCTGCTCTGCATAGCCTGACAGGGGCCTTGGCAAAGAACAGAGATTCCTCCCATCACAAGCCAATGCCAACTCAAGGAACAGTTCCATATTATTTTTCTTCCCCAATCAAGTGACAGGACTGTAAATATTCTGATAACTAAATTTATCAACAGCATTTGTGAGCATCTGTGGTGCTCTGACCCACAGCATGGATTTATAGGTCAACCTTGAACGACTGGACTGATCCTCGCCCTCTTGTCCACAAATCTTTTAAATCTCTAACCCATGATAGAAAGTGTGCAACGTTAGTTCTGTGTTCATTCCTGCAGTACTCCTGGGCCAGGATTTATTTAAGAAATCTTTCTTTAAGCCGTGAGAGCTGCAAACCCTTCCTTTTAGATACCTCTACACCAGAGGGCTCTCAGACAACTGATCTCAGTGGGTAAATTCAGCACAGATTTCCTTACATTTTCACTGTTCTAATCTCTGTATTCCTTTCTTCCCCACTGCAGTATCCATACTGTGATCTGCTTAGACACCTCCTAGATCTATTTATCTTCCAGTAAGGGAGAAGCCACAGTCATGGGAGTAGACTATGAACAAGCTCTGTTCTGTTTATGAAACTTGCTAGAACACTGCTGTTAGATCAAGTATGAAAAATATTTGGAATCGGTCATTTTTCAAAAAATTTCCCCACCTGTTACTGGTAGAAAATATTCATTTTTACATTTCATTTGTGGTCTGTAACAAGCAAAGGGTGTCTTTCTTTCTTTTCCAGAAAGACTGTTCCCACTCTGTTAGTTCATCTAATCACTTCTCCATTCCCAGAGTCATGAGTCTTTGGGATTTTACATGTCAGCCACTGTCTGAGGCTGAGGATGCTACAGTAATGAAATTGATTTGTGATGCAGGGGTGATCTCCCAGTCCTGTTCTCTACCCACCCCTCAAACCATCCTCCAGGTCTTTCTCCTTTGATGGCTTTAATGGCTTACTGTCATCCTCTTGTCTGTGTGACTCCATGCTTTCCCCTCTGGTCTTCAGGCTCTCTCTTTATGCCATTTGTCCCACTGCAGGTTCCAACTTCATCCCTTATATCTCCTTGAATGTTTTGTCCTAGACCCTAGTTACAAGGTGTCCATAGACCACCCCCCTGCCCGTAGTCTCCAGCCTTTAGACGTGTCACCAAAGGTTCTTGGTATCTTCTGACAGAATCCCTCTCTCTTACATATGTCATTATTTATATGGAATAAATAGGATTTTACTCTTCTGTGAACAGGTCCATAATAACTTGCCTTTGCCAAACAAAACTTAGAGCACCAGTTGCTCCAAAACCTATTTTAGAAATACATAACTCCTTATTGTCTTCCTCTTTGATGGCTTCCCTTGCTTTTGGATGCAGAATAACAACGTTATTGTATCACCAGATAGTCCTCTGCAATTCAAAGTTAATTCCATTAGAAATTTTAACTGTTCATTATTTCTTAGTTCACTTTATTCTTGATACAGACTTGTTTTTGGAAATTACTGAGAGCCACAGAATGTGACTGAGAGTTGTTTCCTCAAGTACATGGGCCCCTGTGCACTGGAGCAATTAATTCATCTCTTCAGTGCACGTTTCCCTCCTCAGGAAAGTTGGAGCATCAGCACAGTGTGTCCAGGGGCACCAAACTGCAGAGAATGAGGAGGAGGAAACAAGCTTGAGTCTCTTTCCTGTGTGACCAATAAATTTTGTGGGACATTTTGAAAAGATAGTTCTGTTTTCTACCTGATTTTATCAAGTAAGAATTTTCATCTAGTGCCTACAGATGGTGGGTTGATTTTAGCCTGTAAATGAGGATTGATGGAGCAGTTTTTCTCACATATTCAAATATTGTTGTTCTGAGCGAGCCACAAAGTGCTCAGAAAGGACAAAATGGATGCTGCAGCTGAATACCACCTAGGACCATTAGATCAAGATTGTATTTTAAAATAAATTCATTTTGAGTACAAGTTCATTAAGTCCAAATCTGTCAAACTGTTACCAAGCCTCAGTCACTAAACTATACATAGTCTGGTACATTGTGTCACCTCCTGAACGGCTTGTGAATAATTCCAATTCACAAAACATGGAAAATTAATTATGTGAAAGCCTAACTGTAATTTTTGGTAACTGCACAAACTGGCTTGTTTGGGAACACTGTTGTGGTAGGTTCAATTCTCCAGAAGCCAATTAGTAAAACATTTGCCACTGTGACAAGGGCACTGCTCGTGGTGTACACATTTGGTCTTTTCCTGCCTGGACAATGTCTCTTCCAGCATCTGGTCCAGAGCAGATTCTACCCTTTGGTGAGCCAGAACTGCTGCTGAAAATCTGTCCCAACCTCCTTTGGCATGCTTCATCAGAGCCTTGCTTGCTGTCAGGTACTGCTGGGCACCCACAGGGTCTCAGAGCCTGAGACTATGTCTTCATAAGCTGTTGTTCTGAAGTGCACATTTCTCATTGTAACTGTGGGCTTTTTCAAGGAAAGGAATGTTTCAAGGTTGTAAGGGAGTGGACTTGCCAGTTCTGGAGTTCTTCTCACAGAAGGAAAACTCGGGAAAGCAAGCTGAGAATTGGTGTGAGAATTTGAGACTCAAACTCCTCACAGTTTCCCAAGAGAGAGTAATGCCGTATTCTGTCCTATTAACCTCAGACTCGGGGTGATCAGGACTTCTTGTCTCCATCTTTGCTTTTTAAAAAGTAGGAATGTTGCTATACAGCTGATTGCCCTAAAGAGGCCTCTCACAGGATGATAATCAGACCTGCAAGCAAAAATCCATGAAGTATTCTGCAGCCTTTCTTTAAGCCTGCAGTTTGCATAAGGCTACTCTGGGAGTAAAGATTCCTCACAAATGCTGCAGCAATGGGAAAGAACTATAAGATTCGTGAGTTGCTTTTCATTACAAGTCCCTTGTCTTTATCTGCTGTGGCTGATAATCTCATGCTTGTTTGAACAGTTGCCAAAAATCTGCAATGTAAGCCATATGGGATCTCACTATGAGATCATTTCCATCCTGCTTCAACAGCAATTGAGTATGGGAAAATTTCTACATTCAGTGGTTAAGTAAAACATGGCATGATGAGGTATTTCCCCAAAGAAATTGTCTGCTATTTTCTAGCACATTTGTCATGGATAAGAAATTATTTTTATGTTTACTGAGTACCATGCACTAATGACCTTCCTAAGGCATCACAGTCATTTTCCTCTCTGTTCTCACATTAGCAGCTGTGAAAAGTAATTCAAACATAATTGATGTACGAGAGGACCTTTGCAAGCCGTCTGAATCACACTGAGGTCTCACTCAAAGATGGGATGCATTGAAGAACAGGAGTTTAGTGACCTACAAAGTGGTCACTACACGTAGCAGTTTTAAAATAAATGTACGAAATGAATGCTTGAGCTATGGAAATCAATGACAGTTACAGCATCCAGAATTTGAAATGTATTTCAACTGAAATCTACAATAAATTTTGCAAAATTACTAAATTTAGGAGGAGGTAAAAAACAAAAGCAAAGAAAGCTACAAATACCTTCTTTTTCTAAATGTCATGTAAAGTCAACAGTTAATATACTTCAAGCTCCTTGATGGTGGAAGAAAAATATCTGGGGATGCTTGTTCATCATGTCCAATATTTTGTGGCAGGGAAAAAAAAAAAAAAAGAAGGAATGTTATGCTTGCTTCATCTGGAATCTGTCTTTCAGAAATGGGTACAGTCATGCACAGGTTAGTAGCAGGTGTCTGTCTTACAGAAACAGGGGCATTATTTTTTAATTTTGATATGGTTTAATAATGAAGTCCAATTGCTTTCTCTAGATTCCTTTTTTAATTCCAGGTATAAAGTGAACTTCAGCATTCCCAACAGCCTGTTTTTTCTCTTTGTAATGATAATTCATTTTCTTATAACAGTCATTTGTCACGTGGTGGCTTGGTGGTCGTATGTATGACGTCATTTACTTGGACTTTTAGGAGTGACATCATATGTACGGCTGCTAAACTGCTACATGGGACATCACTTAAACAGTTTTCTTCTGAAGAAATCATACCAATCATTTTCAGGCTATGAACACATTCTGATTATTATATAAGTTGTGAATTATTTATTTCACTTTAATAAAGAGAATTTATAAATGCATGAGGCATTCTTTTATTGTATCAACATCATTTACATTTCCATCTGAAGTAACTGATGGATGGATGGGAAGTGTTTTTAATGTGCAGTAATGAACTCTGAACATTCAAAATTTGATAGGTAGAAACCAGGTGAAAAATATTTAACTGTGTCTTTTTTATGGTAAAAACATGTGTTTTAAACTTACTTCCTAAAATACTTAGTTATAATCATGAAAATGTAGTAGCAAAAGTGATTTATAATGATTAATTCGATGAGAGCACACACACACGTAGAGACTTGTGGGATATTCCCAGCCTCTCCCATTAGAATGCTGCACACTAAGATTCTACCCCCATATAGCCATGCCTAGGCTTCTGCTACCTTTGGTAAGAGGATAGTGACCCAGAGACTCCTTCCTGTCCCATCTGCTCTTCCCTGACCCCTGTGGTAAGGAATGCAAGGAGAATGAAACCATAATATCTGACTTCACAAACTGTACCAAGATTTTTGTCTGACTGAGCCCCAGGAATATAAGGCTGGATTGTCAGCCCACTCAGCTGACTTTGGGGAAGTCAGGCTTTAGGGTCCGAGTCCCACAGTGGTGGTGGACAGGTGATCCTCCTATGCCTGGTAGAAAACACCAGCATGGCAGACAGAGGTGTGACTGCCTAACCTCCAGCAAGCTGCCAAATTTATTTTTCATTCGTCTGCCAAAATGGTCATCTGATTTTAAGGCAGAAGAAAATATTGTTCAAATTTCCATGGCCAGCTTTTCAAATCTAGGCAAACAGAAATGAGTAATTGCAGTCAAAGGGAATGGTACATTTAAAGGGCTCATATCACAGATGAGCAATACGAATAACACACATAAGTATAACTCCTTAATTGGATTTCACACACAAACTATTTGTGTATTACAAAAGCACCTGGAAAGATCTGTGTGTAAGTAACTTTGAAAATCTGAGCCTTTGTGTTTGGTAATAAGAAAAAGAAATAGATAATTTAAGAGTCAGTTGTAATCTAATAGTATTATTCCAGCCTTTATCCAAACTTGCTTTAGATTTGCTGTAGGCCATTAAGTCATTTCCACTGATGAAGTAATTTCCATTTAGCTTTAGGAACACAGCCTCCTCCATATTTTTAATCTTTCTGAGTTAATTCCTGGCCCAAATGTAGGCAACAGAAATGCTGGCAATTTCAAGTGAGCCATGATTGCCTTGTTCAGAAGCAGTAGAATGGGCAGTCCTCCTGGCTACATGGTTGAGCACCTTAAGTAATTTTGAGCACAATCCAAGACATTTATCCTATCCACCACCACAGAAACCCTCTGCCTCCAAGTATTAAAGTATTGGCATTAATCTGTACCCAACAAGAACTGACTTATTCAGGAATTGGATTAGTCCCTTACACACAGCAAGTTATGAAATTGACCCTTAAGAGTAAGGTGTCTTCAGTCTCTGAATGGTCTGTCCTTTTAAAAAATGTGTGAACTGAGGTATTATTCAAAAGAAAAAAAGGAAAAAAAAAAAGCATGGAGCATCTATGAATCACAGAAACCTGTGGTGATACATACACACGAAGGACTAAGGGCATCCGAAGAACCTTATCTGCACTTTCCTACTCTTCTTGCTGGATTTAGGATATCGCTCGGTTGTTTTTTAAATGATCTTCATAGACTCCAGCTACTCCCTTTAATCTTTTCATAAGTGAAGGTTCTGTGTTATGTTTGGCTTTCCTTCTGTATTTCCTATTCTGGCTTTCTAGATACTTAATTTTTCACTTGGATGGCAAGGTGAACTGTTCCAAATGGCTTCACTGTCCAAGTATATCTATATGTGCATACACATAAAATTTATTTGAAGTTGTATCTGCCAAAATAATATCTTTATTCTTATTTGTCCAGTTTTATTTCAAGAAGCTATTTAAGTGCAATGACATAAACTGCCTTCACTGTTCTCCTGTCTTCAGACAATATCTCTATACAATTAAAAAGGAAAATGTTAGTATCAAAAAAGATTAGATTAAATTAGGAAAAAAATAATTTGTTATATGAGTATAAAAATATTAAACTGACATGGTTTGTCACAGAAGTATCAGGATAATGACTTTTTTTTTTACTAAGTCAAACATGCTGTGGTTTTGTTGAGTATTTTACCGTGTTTTAACTGTGCAAATGAAAAATAAGTTAATGTATTAATGAGGTACAGTTGCTTGTGATGTGCAATTAAAAGGCAAAGCAACAATTTAAGAAGTAACCTGTTATTTGAAATTTCAAACCTGTTACGTTTTCAGTTTGAACAACTACATATGGTTGCTTAAATATCTGCATACTAGTATTTGGTGCTAAAAACATGAAGTCTGTGTGTTTATGAGAGTCCTAAATTTTGAAGCAGTTTGTAAATGACTCTGTATGTGTTTGTGATAGTTTTAGCATGGGTTAGTATGGGGAAAAAGTAAAGGGTCATAAAAGTAAAGTGCCACAGCAGCATTGCTTTTGCTGAGGAAGCAGAGGAACTAATCCTTTCCTATCACTTCATGCAGAGAAGTGTCCTGATACAGGATTAAGGCAGAACAGAATTAACTGAAGCTCCACACTTTCATTTCCACCCTGGCTCACACACCTAGGCTGTGCAACAGAGGAGTGGATGGATAGAAAAAAGATAACTGACCTCTCTGTCTGAGATTTTTGCCTTCCAAGGGGCACAGTCCTTCCTTTTGCCCTGCAGGCAACTCAGAGTGGAAGAGGTCAGAAGATGCCAGTTGATCAAAGATGACCTTGTTATTGAGACTCAAATTTAGGTACTTAACTAAGAGCTAAGGCCAGGCAGTGAGACTTAAACTCTCTGCCCTCTGTTTTTATTACCTTAACAGTTGAAGGAGCTCAAAGCAGGCGGCATAAAATATGCAGTAATCAGTTTCGAGTCTATGGCACTGAGGTATTTTGTCTGAACTGTCTGGAGAGAAATCAGCAAAAGCAAGCGGAAATACATGGGTGTAACTTTGGGAAGATGCAAAATTTTGTTGCAGATCACTAAGCTAAATGAAAAAATCTTGAAGACTTTATCAAGTATTTAATGGTCCTCTGTTTTTCCAAGAAAAAGGACTTGGTTAAAATCCTGAGTTTATAGCAAGGTAAACTAGTAAAAATTCAGCATTTACTGATTTATCCCATCCTAATGCTGAACACATGTGCAAATAAGGGGCCTTTGAAGAACGCATAATAGATTTCTGATCCTCACTTTTTTATTTTATCCTTCTGGTGTATTCACTTGTACTAACAGTTTTTCCCTTCTGTACAGAGAATGATTCCAAGTCTTTCTTCTACTGTAAATTATACTGATCCTACATTAGAGCCTGTAGTAACTGAAAATTCAGTCATACGGCAGAAGATAATAGATTCACAGTTCAAATGCTATGAGAGAATGAACAGAGCTCCTCCGTATACAAAAAAAGGTAAAAAAGATTTTTAAAAGATCTGTTTACATACTGCCACGCTTGCTTATATGGCTATTAAGAGACATTTTCTTCTGTATACTAACCTATAGCTTTCCCCAGGGCTCAGTAGTCCAATTTACATTTACTTAGCATCCTCTTAAGTGTAAAGAAAGAAAAAGGCTTGGAATGAGGCCAAGGACTGAACAGCTCTTCCTTCCTCCCCATGCAGATGGTACCTCCGTCATCGACGTTTCTGGCTCAGTGCTTTGCTGCTTGAATAGCTCTTGTTCTTGCTTAGGGAATGGCATTCTCCAGAACATTTCAGCAAGCTCACACAAAGACCTGGTTGCGAATGGTGATCTCTTAAATATAAATGTCATTATGTTTGCTTTGCTCACTGTTTTGTTTTTCTGTCATTCTTGTACTGACTGATAGCTGTCATACTCTGTACCAACACAGATGTTCCAGGTACTCTATGTTCAGCAGTAGCACTAGCAAAAATAGGTTTATAAAGCACTGAGGACACATCTTTGCTGAATACAAGGCACATATTAAGATTAATAAAAAGGAAAATGACAAATAATAGTGGTGCTACAATGGCACCAATGAATGAAGAAGCATTTCTGGTTGGGACAGAGTGTTCTGATCACTGTCTCATAGAAAATATGGAAGAAGTTATGAGGAGGCTAGAGAAAAAGTACTGGCAGCATTGTAGGGATTTATGCAAGTAAAGAACAGAGATACTGAGGACACAGTTTAAGGAGAAAATCATTATTAAAAAAGCCCAAACTTATAAATTGGGTGGAGCTAATGTGGATTTTTTTTGTTATACAAGAACAAAGACATTTTTACAACTCTTTACCACAAAGGTTTTAGTGGACTCTGTAATACTCAAAGATTAATTAGATGTTAAGATACTCAGGTCTTGATGCAGAAATGTTTTGGAATTAATTTTGAGATTCCCATTGCTTCAAGTGAGTTTTCATTCAGCCCAATAATGGGAAAAACCCACAAGTATTTAAACAGGGTTATGGGATAGAAAGCGTTCTGTTTCAGATGTAAATGAGCCTTTAGTTGCTGGGCTTGAGGGTGGAAAAAACTTACTGTCTGCTCAGATTACTCTTTTAGTCTCCAGGTCTATAGATAGTAATTTTTGCATCCATCGATACTTCCACTGGATTCACTTTTCTTCAAACCTGCAGTCACCAGACATAGCACAGCAGTTCCTGCATTCCTTCGACTGGCAGCTAGATTTAAGTGCTGCCATTGAGAACTGTTATGATCATAGCAACATGCTCCTAATTAATTTATGACCCAGAATGAAGGTAATGGGTGACTAAGGAGTGATGCCAACACTACTGAAGTTGTGTTTTCAACTGGATCACAGGATCCTCACCAGCCCTCCAACATTTACACTTCATAACGGGTTGGAAGGGGGCAAAGGTCTAAGTCTCTTGGCTGCAAATTTGAAAGGGAGAATGGGATCAAATGGGAAATTCCCCTGATGCAAAGGACAACTGTAAGGGTGTCTTCTGAGAGGAAAAGCCCAGCACATGAGCTTAAGGGGGAATAAAGGGTGTGCATTTTCAGCACAAACAGTTGTGGAGTTCCCAGGAAGGCCCAGCATGTGGTAGAACTTTAGAGTCAGCCGAGATGTGTCTGACTTCTCACTGACATCTCTGCAGTCCCTGCTGTAGCTCATTTGTAGATTGGCACAAAGGTAGTTGAAATCTTTCCTATACCTGGGTCTCAAAGCTGATGGCAATGAACTGCAGATGACTGCATAGTATCTCATGTTCAAGAGCCAGGGAGATGATATAATACAGGTGTGCTGTGGCAGCATTACAAGTGGCCATGTGTCAACAGAGCCGAAATGAGGACTACATGCACACATGTATCTTGCCCATTTCAAGGTAGAATTGATTACCATACATCCCAAAGAAATAAAAAAATTGCAGAGCTCAGGCACATGGGAACACCTGTCATTTTCTACTGGTCATTTTCTTTGATGTTACAAGATGATTCCTAAAAGTCTTTCAGATACATCTCAAAGCTAGAGAAGAACATAAGAATGTCTGAAAGAAACTGCTGATGCGATGGCTGGTTGATTAAGTGAACAAGTAACATTAGCATATTTAACTTCACAATGGAAAAATATGATAAAATCTTAGCTAATTAAGAAAAAGTGTTCATCAAATATCTTTTTTGCTATACATCTAATCTGGAAAAAACTCATTTGGAAAGCTTTATGCTTTCAGTTTTTAATCCACAACTATTTTGACTTAAAACCAGTTATTGATGTAAATTTGAACAATTCAGACGTATTTTTACAGCTTTGTTGCTTCATTAAGAAGCTTATCTGTGGATAATCTCAAAAGCATCAGAAGCAATTAGCTGCCCATATCTTAGTAACTTTCAGTGGTTATTAGCTGCCCTCCATATTCTTTCAAGAACAACCCACATGGTCATAGCAGCAATTCTGAAACTCCCTTGGGAGCAGAGCAAAAAAGTCAGGATGTATCTTCTCATTGTAATTCCCTTTAACTTGATGGTCACGATGATAAATACATTTTCCACAACACAATCTGATTTTAAATTGAAAATAGCTAAGAAGCATAGGGAGTTTTTAAATTTGTTCCTTGAATAAATCCACAATGGATCAGGAAAACTTGTTACAGCAAGCAGTCTTATAGCACAGTTTCTGTGGACCATAGCATGTGACATCTCTAATGCGAATCAGGAATGAGCCGTGTTCTGCCTCCCAGCATGGCCATAATTTCTGGGGCCAGAAACAGTCCGTACAGGGGACACAGCCTTGACATTGCTACCTTCCCAGCAGGGGCGTGATGAGGTCAGGATCACAGCATGTCTACCCAGACAATCAGTAGGCAGAGTTGTCTGTCACAGATTGGTCTTGCACTTCGCTTCACTGGATCAGTCGTTTCCTGACTGGTGTCTATCATTGAGCAATGCAACAACCTCACAGCAACCTGTCTCTGCAAACGTTACATTTAGCTAGGATGTCCCTGCTGA
>NW_010171206.1:26818-28032 GCF_000695765.1 Mesitornis unicolor
GAAATGAAAAGTGAATGTTATAAGATCTTTGGATAATTCCACCCGCCCTCCCATTTACCACTAGTGTACACATTTACAGCCGAGGATGGAAGGAGGATCATGGAGAGGAATTTGTAGGGTCAGACTCAACAGGGTTAAAAAAATTACTTGCCAGCAAAATTAACACTGCTAACATAAGGTCAGTAACTTGCAGTACCTGAATGCCATGGAAAGTGCATCAAAAGCAAAGGGTTTTATTGCAAAAAGTTGTCTACAGACAGCAATATTTCTTGGGCAGTAGAACAGAGCAAGTGCAGGAGTGACTATGCGTGAATTAACTACTGCATCCCTTTTAAATGTCCAGGTCTGTTCTGCAACCGAACGTGGGATGGCTGGTTGTGCTGGGACGACACGCCTGCTGGAAGAATCACTGCTCAGAATTGTCCGGATTATTTTCCAGACTTTGATCCAACTGGTACAGTATTGTTTTCTATCATTTTATCTTTCAGAGGAAGTCTTTGAAACATTCATGCCATTGAGTGGAAGCATGTTTTCAGTGGCATTTTTGCAGCATTGCAAAATCTCAGAACGTTTGGCTGAGATTAAAATATATCAAGCTTTTGGGTTGCCTAATTTACATATTTTCATTCTTTATTTATATGTACTTCTGTATTTATATTTTTGTAAATATATGTATTTACATTTTTGTGAATATAACCCATGGATGTATGGAACCTAGTTTATGAAAATATTAACTACTTAGTTATGATATCAAAACATATTAACACCTCATTCTAAGTTTTTATAATGAAGACAAAATGCTAATGTGCATAAAATATGTATCAGCATATTCTTCATTCAGTTTTTATTGGAAAATATCATTTTATGGAAGAAGATGAGCAGAAAGAATGTTCTTTCAGTCTCCAAGTTTGAATTGTTCTTTGAAGTCTTCATACAAATATAAGCAGACATGCAGACTAAGACAAGTAATTCAAAAACATTTAAAAGGACAAACGAAAGGAAAGATCAAGGACAGAAATATTGCTAAATGGATATGAGGAAATATTGGACACAAGTATAACTCTACGAAGAGGATTTTTTTAAGACAGAGAATGTTCCACACTCAGGACATACTGCTTATAGGTGACCCTTGATGGCTGAGTCTGCTAAATCCAGCATACACACAGTGTATCGATTGCAGTTAAAAACTATGAAACGAAGTATTTGGGGGGGGG
>NW_010171206.1:28063-37978 GCF_000695765.1 Mesitornis unicolor
TGGCAGTATATAAATCTAAACATTTTCAACAAGTTTAACCCAAAATGTATGTGCCCAACTGGAAAGTAAGGAAACAGACTAAATACAATCATAGGATCATAGAATATATTGGGTTGGAAGGGACCTTTGAAGATCATCTAGTCCAACCCCTCTGCAGTAAGCAGGGACAATGTTACTAGATCAGGTTTCTCAGAGCCCCATCAGGCCTGACCTTGATTATGTCCAGGGATGGGGCCTTCACCAGCTCTCCAGGCAACCTGTTCCAGTGATCTACAAACCTCATATTGAAAAGCTTTTTCCTAATATCCAACCTAAATCTACCCTTTTCTAGTTTAAAACCATTACCCCTTGTCCTGTCGCGACATGCCCTAGTGAACAGCTCTTCCTCAGAATTCTTATAGGCACCTTTCAGGTATTGGAAGGTCACTATAAGGTCCCCCTGGAGCCTTCTCCAGGCTGAACAACCCCAGCTCTCAGCCTTTCTACATGGAAGAGGTGCTCCGGCCCTTTGATCATGTTTCTGGCCCTCCTCTGCACACGGTCCAGCACTTCAATGTCCTTTTTGTTAAAGGTGCCTTTTGTATGGGGTCCGTACCTCATGCTTTGGCCCCTGTTTTGTTCATTATATCCTCCCCATATGACAACAGCCCCTTTGATCAGTAGAACAAGTTACTACAGGGCTTCTGCTTTCCCTGCATCCATGGTTTTAATAGAAAAAAATTGTGGCACTAACAGTCCTAATTTATGTGCACTCCATGTTCAGCTAATACCTGCCAAAGTGGGTACTGGGCAGCCCTGTGATCACACAAGTCTCTCCATGACTCCTGATCCCTCATTGCATGGGGATGATGACAGAACCACTCTCCTGCTTGCTCCCAAGCCACCTATTTGCAGCTTTGAGTGCAAGTCAGTGCACAAGTCAGTGACTTGTTCTGAACTAATTGCTCTGCTACAGCAGCACTTTTCAAAGTAACACTTGAAGCCCTCCATGGAGGAGCACATCACTCCACTTGTCAATGCTTATTAACTCCAAGATCTATGGCTCATACGGCTGATGGCAAATCACTTCTTAATGTACAGATGTGTGCTGCAGAGTTTGGCCCACAGTATATGCATGCCGTGGTTACTCTTTCTGCCATGCTTTAAAACTTGCAGATTTGGGAATTTTTAGTATTCCTGTTCTCTGTACACAGCCATAGGAGGAAAAGCCTCCTCCAGTAATTAATTTCCTGTTGTTCTCTCTGCTGTCCTGTTTAGGAACAATATATATGGTCTTCTGGACTTCGTATTTTCCTCTAGGACATCTCTCTTCTCCTTTCCAGCCCCTCTGTCAGCCTCTTTGCCTGCATCCTGGTCTGACGACACTGTTTCCTTGGCTTGACAGCAGCTCAGTATCTCCTGGCTGAGCCAGAGCCACTTGCCCAGAGCAGCTGCTGAATTCCCCAGCACATAGTACAGCTGTGGCATCAAACCAGCAGGTTAACCAGCCTCTGCTTTACAGGTGGCTGATTCTCACACTGGGACATAATAAAGTAGGAAGGAGACAAGAAATGGTGGGGGTGACTAGTAGTCTTTCAACTGCTAATGGAAGTGGCTGCCACTTAGAGGTGGCCAAAGGCACAGGTTCAGCTGTCCTGAGAAGACTGTCAGGTTTTGTGTCACAAGTCATTATTTCCTTTGTTAACTTATGCCTGTTAACCAAAATACAGCTAGATTTTCTGCTGAGAAACAGAAAATTCATCCTAAAGAACAGTGGTTTCACAAGATGAAAACTGCAGTGCCTGTCAGATTTTCTTCTCATTACAAACAAGCATGTGCTGCTTTGGACTGCACCGAGTCCTTCAGAACCACTATGAATCAGCTCACCAATGGCTGAGTTACTTTAGCTTGAGGCCACATATAGCTTTGAGCCCTGGAATAAAAAGATGTCATTTAGCTTCCTTTTTGTGCTTTGATACTTACATCATTTGTAACTGAAAAAGTGAAACATTTTCTGGCAAGATAGGAGCAGATCCTCCTCCCATCTGCACCTGTGGGCGTTATATAGCAGCTCTCTATATCTGAACCCCCAGCAACGTTCAGCAGCTACGCCAAGAAGAAATTGCTAGAATATGTTAGAAAATAAATACGGTGAAATCATATTCTGGAGAAAAGGACTGAGAAGCAAAATGATGGGGAACACACGCAGTGCTCCATTCATTTTTGTGTCTGAAACCTTCACAACTAACAACCAGATGTAGTCCCACATACTTCACTGAAGTTACATGAGTTCATACTAGACAGAAATCTGTGTTCTGAAAAAAAGGACCACTGTGATAACCTAGTCACTTCAGTTAGCTAGAGCTTCCCACACTTCTTTCCTCACCTGAGGAAGGTCTACTCTGTGAAAGGAAATGAGGATCTTAAAGCTAAGAGACAAGCAGAAACCCCTCTGTACAAGCTGTGACAACTTTGTCCTTTTCAAGAAACAACTGCTGCCTCTTGTAGCAATCTCATCCTCACAATGACCATTGCGCACAATGTGATGATACATGAAACTAAATCAATTTGGAAAATGTACCGAGACCTACTGCTTTAACTCCAGCGACAGCAGGAAATTCATTGTCTCATCCACTCCTGACCATGAAGCTCTAAGCAAGGCTGAGTGTTATACTCCTCTATTCAGGCAATGTGCAGTTTCTCCTGAATTGTGTTTTATACTCATATTTTATCCAGGATAATCTTTGGTTAAATCCCTTTGAAATATTTCCAGGTCATGCAGAAATTGCTAGGAATTGAATTTGATAGTAATGTAGTATGTAATTCATGCTGGTAATACTCTTGCAAATATAAAAAATGGAAATATATTGTGGATGTAATGGTCTAGCAAGGCAGATTTACTGGGGGAGGGAGGAGAAGCAGAGTATTGCCCTGTGCCATGCACAGGCTGTTGGGTTTGTGGCAGGGGAGTGCTATGTTACCCACCTCGCTCTCCCTGCATGATGCATTTGGTCAGGATTAATTTGGTGCAGTCAAATAACAATGGAGATGAATGTGCAAGTTGCACTGTGGGAGCCACACCTTTTCATTTCCCTTTTGCTCCTTCTCCTCTTTGGCAAAATGCAGAGGAGAAGTGCAGTAGCCACCCCAGCAGGGAGCAAGCCTGGCCTGACTTTGTTGGGTTTCTGTCTTTCATTCCATTTTGTAGACCAGTTACTCTTAACTCTTCATGTGGCTCCAAGAGCAAAGTTTCTGTAAGTGAGATTTGGAAATATATCCATATGTGTCCATAAGCAGTTACCTCAGATGATAATCAGTGTGTTGTTACCTCTCACAGCTGAGGAACAGAGAAGTCTAGCCTTGTCTTCCTGCTCTGACACTGGCTGAAGGGAGTGAGGTCCCCTTAGTCTGGAGTATGGATGACAGCAGTGGAGTGGGCAGAGGGAGCACTGTGGTATTTGTATTCTCTGCAGCTCCCTTCTTGTGCCATACTATGATCTCCGAATTGCTTGGTCTTTCTTATAAAATGCTTTTAGAGAAATAAGGATAAATATTGCAATGCAGAAGAAGGGATAACAGATTGAATAGCTCTTGCAGACCCTTTTAGATTTACCAGCTGTGACCACACACCAGTGACCACAAGGGGCTGGATTTGAGGGACACAAATCACAGCTGGAAAAATGCACAAAGCATTCAGCTGAGTAGGTTGCCAAGCTGACAAGAGCAGTCATTGCAGATGAGTAATCATGGTCTTCCACAAACCATAGAGACCTTGTAGATTGCAGCAGCAGCTGCAGCTTCTTCCACCCCACCAGTTTCTGGCAGACAGAGAGGTCACTTCCTCAGGCATCCCCCAATTCAAGGACCTTCCCAACCATGGTCTCCCCTTCAGCATGCCCAGTCCATTATGTGCTCCTTTCCACCCAGCACTGTGCCTTGGCAAGGCAACGTGCCTGTGGTCACCATGGGCAAGGAGCAGCTTCCTCGGTGGGTAGGAGACCCAGGGACCCTCTGGAGCCCCCTGAGCAGCGTAGAGAGGTCTGGGCCTCAGGGAGCCCTTCACTTGCTGCCGCAAACACAAATTTCCTAAAAAAAAGCCGTAAAATAGCCAACTCTGTATTTCTGCTGGTCCTGTTTTCCTCTCTTGAAGTCATATCAATTAGACAGTGATACATAAAACAAAACTGGACTCTTTGTCCAGCTGCTTCCTTTCCTTCTACCCTTCTGTATATTTCTATCCTGGTTCTTTGCAAGCTTGACAGCTGTATTTTAAAAATCAATCCTTATCCCCATAGTGCACAATATGACTTTATTATATAGATTCTAGTTCTGCTGACTGAGGCATTCTGGTGATAATGATAACTCTTCACTTATTAGGCCACTGGAATTGAAGTTTTCTAGAGTCTGCATTGTATTATATCAGATCATTTTTTCATTTTTGAAAAATTTTCTTCTAGAATATTTTACTGAGGATGTAAGTAAATCAGACGTGCTGCATCAGCTATTCTCTCATCTGCAAAACTAAGTACTACACAGGTCTATCCAAACAATGGCAAAGAATCCAATGTCTGGTATGTGCTGAGCATGCACTGCAACAGAGGAAAACTTCTTTCTACTTCCATCTTATAACTCAGCAATAAATAAAAAATGGTGTTGCCTCTTTTAATATCTGCTAGCTGTAGAGTTGGTCTAATTGTAAAAAACCTGATTGACAGAGCTGTCATGTTTGTTCCAGAGTTATTGGGTTAAGATATCTGTTACATATAAACAACTGACTTGTTTTTATAAAAATATGATACATAAAATAACTATTGGTAGTGCATGCAAAAATATTACTACTGGTTAATCTTTTTAGATGCTCCACTACTTCCATGAAACTGCTCTCGTGGACAAGATTTCTCTTATCCCATTTTCCTAGAAAGTTCTTGAAATATGTGTCTTTCTATGCTAACTACTTCCATTTTGCCTTGCTAGTACTTTCTTACCCATCCTTTGGGTATTATTTGGGTGTATTTTTTCATAGCTTACTAGATTCTTCTGGTCAGCATAAACACCAATATATGCTCAGGTTCATAATCCCACATCTGCTGCTGGGCGACTGTAGAATTACTTGCAGTAGAACAGTGCTTGGCTTACAGGCTCATAGCTTTATTTCTGTATAAAATCATTGGTTTAGAAGAGATGTTTGACCTGTTTGAGTCGCTGGAATGGACAACAGGGAGGCTTATCCCCCAGTCTCACATTCTGACAATATCACAGCAAGAAACCCATGGGCCATGGCCACTTCCAGACTTGGATCAATTGTGTTTGTCTTACTTCAAGGAAAAGTATGAGGCAACAGGTTTGTCCTTAACTTACAGAGGCCACATTAAACTTCGGCAGAGTGCCTGCCTAAGCACTAAAGTGCAGAAATGATAGATGATATTGCCATTATACTCTATATCATAGTAACAAAAGCTGTATACTTTGCGGAGTGCATGGGATAGTAGGTATGATGTTTGTACACTGTGTTCCATGGTAGTATAACCATTCATCTTTTATCTATGGCTGAAAACTTTTTCCAGCTTTAGATAATATCTGGCAATGAGTACAACGAGAACATTGCTACACAGTCTGAGATTATCTCCAGGCTGCAGCGATGAAAGGCTGAGATAACATTTACTGTTCTTAGTGTTGCTGATGCATGAATTGATTTTCAACAAGTCTTGCAAAACAGTGAAACTCACAGTATTTTTGAAAGTATGCTATGTGGATTGACTTTTTTTTTATTATTGCAATGGCACTATAGAAAGTGTTTTTCTAGTCAGAGGAAGATAGCTCAGTCTATACAGTCTTCACTTTGCCAGTGTGATCAGTTGCCTGCCTTAGGGTGTATAGAGGGAATACAAACATTCCAAATTAATAGACTCATTAATTATCAGAGTTCATTAAGAAAAATAAATGCAAATGTTGAACACAAAAAATAAAAATATATGTGTTCAAACTGTCATTGCCTCTGTAAAAGTCTATTGACTGGAAATGCTGATTATCTGTGTATAAAGCCAGTAAAATTATAAAGCTAGAATAGGCAAAGGGAAGTCAAGACAGACTTTTTAGGCTATTTTAAAAGTCAGACTTGAAAACCTGTGTTTTTCAGAAATAAACAGCTGTGTCACTGTCTAAGAAAATATCAAATAATTTAAGCTTCTGATCTTATCCTGCTGTTTTTGCCCAGGCAGACATTCCAGTGACTCCCATGTGGCTAATGTTTGAGGGAAGGCCAAAGGAACTGGTCCAAAACTTGGCAGGTGATGAGGAGTGACTGTCTGCACCTCAGCATTCAGAGTTTCCCAGACAGAAATGTCTGCATGGCTGGGAGGACATGGGCACAGCACACATCTGTGGCTCCAGGCATCCCTCTGGGCTTTACAGTGCTGACGCCCTGACCATCCCCTTGCCACAGGATAAGGATGAATGTGTGCAAAAGAGCAAGAGCCTGGTGGGCGGTTGGCATGGCAGGGCTTTGGGGAAAGATGCCACAGCCACCTGCAGCACAGGAACCAGCACCAGAGACACCTGTGGAGACACCAAACACACATCAGATTATTTAAACAGAGAACTCCGCAGCCATTTTAAATTAAACTGAACACTTGGGACCTGTGCCAAAATGTTTGTGAGGCTGCTTCTCCCACTGCCTGCATGCTTTGGGGCCTCAGAGAACCCTCCTGCTCGCCTCTAGCAGGATTTGGCTGGCACAGGGAGTGGGCAGGTCTCTTCCACTCTGGGTCTGGCTTAAACACTGCTTGCTGACCTTTCTCTACACAGTATTTTTTAATTAATTAAAGCTGGTGAAAGGTCTTGAGAATAAGTCTTGTGAGGAGCAGCTGAGTGACTTGGGGTTGTTTAGTCTGAAGAAAAGGAGGCTGAGAGGCAACCTTATCACTCTCTACAACTACCTGAAAGGAGGTTGTAGAGAGGCGGCTGCAGGTCTCTTCACACAAGTTGCAACTGATAAGAGAAGATGAAATGTCATCAAGTTACATCAGGGGAAGTTTAGGTTAGACATTAGGAAAAACTTCTACACTGAGAGGGTTATCAAAGACTGGAAGAGGCTGTCCAGGGAAGTGGTGGAGTCACCATCCTTGAATGTATTTAAAAGCCATCTGGATATGGTGCTCAGGGACATGGTTTGGAAGTGGCCTTGGTAGAGTTAGTTAATGGTTGGACGTGATGATCTTAAAGATCTTCTCTAACCATAAGGATTCTGTGATGCTGTGATACTGTATTCATTCAAGGAAAAAGGAGACGAATAAACAAGAAGTATACCATCAGATAAATCTCTGAGAAAAACAAAACCAGATCAAACCAAACCAGAAAAATGTACATTAATTGCATAAGTTGAAAATCCTTTGGATTTTGTTACACGGGAATTTTATTTTCAAACAGAATATTTTAATGGATTTTTAAGTGTGTAATATGCATATAATAAAATAACTGTTACTGCATTTCATCATCAGAGAGGGCCTCAAAATATTGTGATGAAACTGGAAACTGGTTCCGCCATCCTGAGAGCAACCGAACATGGTCCAACTATACCCTGTGCAACTCTTTCACCTCTGAAAAACTGAAGGTATGCTACAGTTTAAAAGGCAGTGATTGGGAATTATTTTGGGCTGGGCTAGCAGTAAGGCACATATAAGAGAGATCAGACTAATCCTCATCTTTTAGCTTTATTTATTACACAAGACTTTAATAGCATTGTCCTTATGATTTTAGTTTATTAAAATTATTTGCTAACAGGGTGGATAATTTAACAGCAATTCATGTGACAAGTTTTGCACTACTTTTCAAATGCATCTTTTAATTCCTGTGATTTTTCCCTGATTCTTCAACAGTAATAGAATGATCCTTTAGAATTTCAGTTTTGCTTTCTGTAGCAAGTATCTTCCAAGCCTTTGATGTCTTCTCTGCAGGGCTAGTAATGTTAATGTAAGTTAAAGTTATTTTTCTTAAACAAAGACTGTCACCCTGTCCCTTTGAAAATAAATATCTATGAAGGTATCATTAATCTAGAAAATCCTATAGGACTGAACATATTTAACTTTAACAGTTTAACTGAAGTCATTGAGACTGTGTACAATAATGAACTAAGCATTTGCATCAATACTTCCAAAATCAAGTTGCTAAGCTGAAAGAGGAGACCTAAATATAAAAGCACCAAAAGAAACAAGGAGAGAGAAATCTGAGAAAAGCTTGAAAAAATTAAGTTAGGGGAGCTCATGAAAATAAAATTATTTCTCAAATGTGAGTGGAGATCCAGGAAAATCTTATTACAGATTTGTGACAGAATAATTTGTGACTGTTTGGAATTGTGGAAGGAAAAGAGTCAAAAAGTTATTTGATCTAGGGTTTGTGTTGGATAATCTTTTTTTATGCAGCCAAAAAGCAGTATGTGGTTATATTTAGTAATGATCCAGCCTAAAGGGCCTTGGAAAAGTCTGCTAGACTAGGCAGGAGATTAATTCTAAAGGTTTTTGTAGCATGAGGAACCTTCATGTCAAAATGGGGCTCACCTGTGTGACAAAGAGAGAATAATAGTAACAATCTGAGCTCACAGAGGCTGTAAATGGAAGCACCGCAAAAATGTAATTTTTCCAGATGTTGACCTATGTAGGGAAGCAAAAAAATGTAGTTCTGTTACCTATTATCCATGCCTTCCAGAAGAACAATTTTGAACATCATTCAAGTGAAGTGCAGATAGAACACAAAGGAAAATTATATGTACAGCAAGATTCTTCTGAAACAAAAAATTATGGAAAATGCAGAAAGAATCTGTCTTTACAGAAGTGCCGAGTTAGATTGTGACCTTTAATCCAAGTCTTCAAAAACAGGAGTATGCTTCATTTGTAAACTGTTTCTATGTACCTACAGATAATAATAATAAACTGCATTGGAGGTATTAGAGAATCAAGTGAAGAATTCTAGAGGAACAAAAGAAGAACATTTAAGTGTTTCTTTTAGAAGTTTTCTAAGCCCAGGATGACAAAATCTGCATAATCTAAAAGTCTGATTAGTCAGCATGTTATAAGTCCTATATCTCAGAAGGGATATGACACATTGCCAGTTCAAGGAGTGTGTAAATTGATAAAATAGGTCATTATTTATTTGAAGCTAACTGGAAATACCAACATGCTATACTTTTCAGATAGATCACTTTAAAAAAATATTGCAGCCAGTTCTTAAAAATGGTAGACCATATGCTTTGTTAGCTGACAGTTCAGTCCATTCTGATCTGTCTTCGCTGTTATATTTGGAAAGCTTTATTGAGAACTTACCGTAGTAAGTTTACATGGAGTAATCAAAAATGCTATTGCAGAGTCCCAGATATACAATTAAGCTTATTTAGCAGTTGTATGCTGAAAAGTAGATAGTTTGAATAATCAAGAGTCCTCTGGAGTGCACATAGACTTGCATGTCTGGAAGCCTTTCCTACTTTTAGCTGTTTCAGGCTAAGGGTTTTATATAGGATAGGTAGCAAAACAACATATTTTTGAACAGTTTGTCTGTAAATTAAATTCAGGCTTAAAAATTTTATAAATATAATATAATGAAAAAACATAGCAACCACTTAGTATGGAGTGGAAGAAATGTCAGATGCACACAGGTAAAAACCTCTCCCATTACTCTGTATTGAGAAAGTTGTCTCATCTTCTCTGTACTCTGGTCTTCCCTTTCTGGGGTTGCTGGTGCTCTCAGAACAAGCTGTCAAGCATCTGCACACCCTAGAAATGTTGTGGTTTATCTTTGTGAAGGAAAACTAGGAGACCTAGCGTATTTGCAGTAAATATGCATAGGTTTCCATAATTTGGTGAATGATATTTACATTCAGATCCTGTCTGTTCTAAATGGTCAGGATGGTGTAAATGTGACTTTGAGTTAAATTTGAATCAGCAGGAA